>NC_056741.1:1605625051-1605710769 GCF_019279795.1 Protopterus annectens
ACAGTCATCTGCAGTTGTCAGTCAGTGCTGATCTGCACAGTTGACAAGTATGGCCCACTGCCCACAGGGACAGACACTATTGTCCATAGCAGTTGTTTAGCTGGACATCATTACAAGAACACCTGATGGTACATATAAATCATTCCACATCATCTATCCCATTATTATGCACCATGTACTACATTCAATTACATGCATATATGCTTCACATACCTGTTGTGGGAATGTTGTCTATTCTGGATACAGGGTGCTGTGTCTCCTTGGTCAACCTGGGATGTCTGTGGGCTCAGTTTCTGAACTACTTTATATTTACGGGATGGATGGATGTACGTTTGTTTATTTGTTTGTTTGTATGTTTCCTGCATCTCTCTCTCTCTGTCTTTCTCCACTACATGAATTGAGCTGCTTTGAATAGATTTCAGCATGGATTTTGAAGGTGATGCACATGATCAGGTTATGGCCCCTGCTCCAATCAGTGTCCACCACTTGCTAGCTGCATGCAGCCTGCTGTGTAGCACTTCCAATTACCACTGTCATGTCAACCTACTACTATAAATTCCTAAATCATGTGGGTGTGGTCCCTTTACCTTTCCTGTATGGAGGACATCTTTCCTGTGTGTGGCCAGCAGTGTTACAGACAGCAGGTAGCAAAACCTCTTACAAGAGGACTTGCAGACACAGGCCAACTACATATTTGTATAAGGTTCCAGACCTACAGACAGTGTGAGTAGTGTTGTTATATGCATTGCATACCACTAGTGTTACAGGGTTTGGGTGTACGTACTAGTTTAGCATGGAATGCAGTATGTCTGCATAGCTCTCAACTGTGGGCATATACACATTATGGCCAGAGGACTGGCTGTTAATGTTTTGTCTGTCCACCACACAGGTCTTGTCTCAGATATATCACTGGTATTCTGTCTGTTGAGTGCTATCAGTACATGGCTACATCCATTTGTGTTTCTGACTTCATATTCCTGACTAAGGGTATGTTGCAAACAATTCTGTATCACCAGCAACTTTCTCAGTGTATAACAACAATATTGCAAATATGGCCCTGTGTTCCAGCCTCTGTCCTCCAGCTATATATCAGGCTTTGTCCATATGTGATGCAGTAAGAAGTTATTAAATGGTATATGACTGTACATTTTCATACATTTCACCTTGGGAACATTGGTAGCCTAGTGCTTACTTTCATACAGACTGCTCCACTTGTCAGTGTGATAGTGATGTTTTAAGTTAAGCATTGTTCATAGGTTCATAGGTAGGTACTAGGCTATCTGCCCGAAGGGATTTATAAGCCTAGCCAGAATGTGTTGGCTTTCATAGCCCCTTAGATTAGTTCCTTGCGCCTCTGTCCAACAGAGCCACTGAAGTGATCCCCAGGGTAAACTTTTTGTTTCCCATCCACTCATCAAGGTTTCTCTTGAAGAGTGTTAGCGAGGAGCTCTGCCTAATGTAGATTGGATTCTTGTTCCAAATCATGGGAAGTCTCTGGGACAGGAATCTATCCCTCCAGCACATCCTATTTATTGTTGTGGTGAGGTTTAGATCCCTAGAGCGTGTGGCTCAAGGGGATAAGGTTTTCTTTAGGTGGAGCATGTCCAGCAATTCTGGGTTGGACATGGCCTTGTATGTCAGGCAGAGATCACCTCTGAGTAGGCGGTATGCAACCGAGTACAGCTAGAGTTTCTTCAGTCAAGCTGCATAGGGCATCTGTTTGAGGCCAGTGATCCTCTTGGTGAGGTACTTCTGTGGTCTTTCCAGCTGTTGAGGATATCTTGTAAGGTACATCCCAAATGGGGCATTGTACTCTATAATGGGTTTGATGAGTGATGAGTAGAGGGGCACAATGACCTCTTTTGATCTGGATGTGAACCTTTTTGTGATTAGGTGGGCCACATAGAAGGATTTTCCAACCACTTTGGCAAAGTGATTATCAAAGGAGAGATTACTATCTACTTGGGTCCCCAGATCCCTTATTAAGTTTTCTGTATTTAGGGGACTACTACCTATATGGTGGCTTGTGGTTACTTTGTTTTTTCCAAAGGGGATGACTATGCACTTTTTGGCAATTAGCTTGAGGCCATGATTTTGACACCAGGTATCCATCTCAGTGAGACCCTTTTGGAGGACGTCTGCATCAGCTGGAGAGTCAATTATAGCCCCTAGTTTGCAGTCGTCTGCAAACTTAGTAAGCCATAGTCCTCCTGTGCTTGTCTGTACCTCTGAGAAGTATATGCTGAACAGGAGGGGTCTTAGGACTGAGCCCTGGGGAATGCCACTTGTAACCGGTTTAGAGTCGGACCTAGCTCCCGCAACTCTCACCATGTGGGTTCTGTCCATGAGCCAGTTGGAAACCCATCTTGTGATGTAGGGGTTTATGTTCAGGCTTTTGAGCTTGTCTATAATACCAGAATGGGGAATGGTGTTGAAGGCCTTTGCAAGGTCTAGGTAGGCTGTGTGTACCAACTTTCCCTCGTCTATAGCCTTGGTAACTGTCTCAAAGAAGTCCACAAAGTTTAGGAGGCATAACCTGCCCATAACAAAGCTGAGCTGGGTAGGGTCCAGTGTTTGTAGGTTCCCAATGTCTCTGTTAATGAGTTCCAAGATGATGCGCTCCATAACCTTGCAGACCAAGCTAGTCAGGCTTATAGGGTGATAGTTCCCAGGGTCTGTTGTGGCTCCACCTTTGTGAAGTGGAATAATTGTTGCTGTGTGCCACTCTATGGGTACGTAGCTTGTGGAGAGGTTGAGTTTGAACAGTGTGTTTAGGTGAGGGATTAGTTTGTCTTTGAACTTGTGTAGGACGCAGCCTGGGACACCATCCAGTCCCATTGATGCTGTGTTTTTGGCTTTGGAGAGGGCTGTTTTAACCTGAGTGTCTGTGATTTCAGAGGCTCTACATTCTTCTGGTATGGTTATGGGCCCTTTTGGGGTGAGAGGGTGGTAAAGTTTGCACTGAACCTGTCTGCCAGGATGTTGGCGACATTGGTCGGTTTAGTATATTTTGTGCCATTCTGCACTAACTCCGAGCAGATCTGAGCATTGCCACTTAGATTCTTGACATAGCTAAAGAATGCCTTGTGGTTATCTTTGGAGTCCTAGGCAAATTTCTTTCAAAGCATGTCTTGGATTATTTTATGAGGGATCGTAGTTTCTTGCTGATACTGATCAGGGGTGTTTTCCCTTCTTGAGATTTTATTCTTTTCTGTACTAGTTTCCTCCTTCTATTGTATAGCTTGTTTATGGCAAGGGTCCACAAGGCTGGTTTACTTTTCTTGGAGGAGTGAGTCTTGGTTTTGCTTGGGATAGCACTATCCATGCATTCTTGTAGGTGCCCGTAGAATGTATTAGTAAAGGATTTTGCAGCTTGGACAGCATTATTCTTTAGCATGGGGGCTTTAAAACTTTCCACCTTGTTCTTAAGTAACGTGAAGTTTGCTTTTGAAAAGTTTTTCACGGGGGTTTCCTTGTCCAGGGGTGGGTGTGGAATGTGGATATCCAAAGAGATTTGTTTATGGTCAGATCTAACCAGCGAGGGGTTGACCTCCGGTTTGTAACACCGGTCGTTCATGTTGGTGATGACCAGGTCCGATTTGTTGTCACCTCTGGTGGGAGTGTTGACCAGTTGATCTAGGGCATTTGAGTTTATAAATTCTAGGAAATGTTGGGCAAGGGAGTTAGTACTTGAGTAGTTCTCCCAGTTAATATTTGGGTAATTGAAATTACCCAATATTAGGGTGAGTGGTAGAACCTTTATGTTTCCCAATGTTTCCAGAAATGCAGAATGGGGGTCCTGGAACATGGTGAGTGATCTGTAGCAAGCTACAATTTGAAATGTAGTTTTGCCCATTGTTAGTTGCACGTGGATGATCTCTGAAGCATAGTGTTGTGCCACTAACCTGGAGGTGTGGGTATCCTTGATGAATATGGATACGCCCCACCTTTTGTATTTCGGTCCGGTTCTGTGACCGAAATGTATGGTATGAGTTATAGCCTGGTAGTGCTGGGGTGCTCTCTGGAGACTTAAACCAGGTTTCTGTTATTGCACATATATCGATTTTCTCCATACTGAGGAGTGCCTCGAGTGCATGCATTTTGAGGTTTAGACTTCTGGCATTGAGTAACATTACCCTCAGTTTTTTGTTACTTGTGCTATTTACAGTGGTGGGTTTGTCTTTTGAGCCTTGCCTAAAAAAGGCACTATGGGGGTGGCAAGAGCATTGGCCAGTATTCAAAAGCCTAAAGGTGGCAGGTGCAAGCAGTCTCTAGCAAAGCAGCGTGGCTTGTCGAGCATGTCATCCCAGGTGGACAGACACTGGATCACCTTTGAATGACACCAGAAACTTAGCCAATTGTTGAAATTGATATTTTTTCTTTATACCGTGGCATCATTCTTGGTGAGGGCAGGATGCTACTCGTGGTCATACCGGCCTGAGCTACGTGATCAGAGAGCTCTTCCATGTCTCTTTTCATGTAGTCCAGGGAGGTACGGCTCAGGTCATTCACACCAACATGGACAATGAAAGAGTCGTATTTGTACTTGTTCTGGAGTGACCTGAGTGCTTGTGTTATGTAGCAGATTCTGGCACCCAACAGGCAGCTAACAGTAACCTTCTCCTTATTCAGCCTAGTGAGTGGGAAGTCAGTGTGCCTGACTATAGAGTCACCTATTACTAGTATGTTGGATATGTTATTTTGCCTTAACGACTGTGATTGCATTGCACACTGGTTTTGTGAAGTATGTGTTTCATGGTTTGTGTTGTGGGGTTGAGGTTGCTTGGATGTCTGCTTTGGAGGTCTCTGTTGCTTTTGCAGATTTTTATTTAGAGCCTCTGAGAATGTTTTCATGTATTTATGTGTGTTTTTGCCAGTGCTGGTTTAATGGGTCTATGTGAGACTGGTGGTGTGATGCAAGTACTTCCATTCTCCTCTTAGCTGTCTGATCCAGTCTTGGGTTGAGAGAGCTTAGCCTCCAGTTTGGCTGTATAATTGCTTCTCTCGCTTGTATTAGTGTTTGGTGGTAGGAGGAGAGGGTTGTCTGTGTACATGAGGCAGTTGTAACATTACCTCAAAATGCCCAGATTTACTAGTTGGACTGGAGAGTACACCTGAAACTGCCCTTTGGACATGCCTGGATAGGTACAGTGAATGGCTGGTAAGGTCGAATAGAGAGTCTTGTCCTTCTGTACAGTATAGGGGGGGGTCTAGTGCTAGGGTTTATAAGTGCTTGCTATGAGTTTTGAGCAAGTGCCGGGCTGAGAAATGAATTGCTTGAGTGCTTAAGTTGAATGTTTGTCTAGTTCCAAGGGAAAAATTGAAGAGGAGACTTTGTGGAGCCGGGAATAGTTATACCCTATCTAACCGACACAGCCCCGCATGCAAAACCGGGCAAATGTGTTTTATATAGCAGGGAAATGAAAGAGATAGAAATGATCCCAATATGGTCAATAAGCTACTAATTTCTGGGCTGAAACCACTCCTCCAGGGACAGATAGGCTGCTCAAAGCTCCCCTCTCTCCCAGGTGAACAGAGAAACTTCCTTCTATCCAAGTACGGTATGGGCAAACACAAAGATTAGTAACACAGCCCTGAATTCAGCACTAACCTGAAAACTGGACTATACTAGCTTAGAAAGGCGGGAAACAAGTATATTTTTTGTTTTTTTTTTTTTTTTTTTTTCAGAAAATAAAGCAGATACAATAAACAAAAAACACTTTAAATGCACAGAAAAGGATACTTATTGTTATATATATCAGATCAGAGTTGTAGTCAATGCCCCCAGTAATAAAGTAGGAAGAAACACAAATACAGTAAAATCAGATGAATCAATTGCATTATATATATATATGTATATATATATATATATATATATATATATATATATATATATATATATATATATAAAAACAATAGAAAACAAACTGATTTAAGCAAGTTATCCAATTAAGCAGAAAAAGCTGGAAACTGAGCCCTGTCCCAGCAGTCTTCAATCAGACAAGTTCTGACTACACACTCCTGCTACTAGAGTGCAGAGGAACCTTCTCCAAAAAAAGATGGCCTGGATCAGTGCTCGTTTTATACAAGCAAAGCTAGATTCAGCAGGCCTGTAACAGATACATCTTCATTGTGACAACTTAATTCTTTCCCCTCAGGGGTTGAGTACAGAGTGTAATTGGAGGCTGCTGAACTACATCTGCATTACTTACTGTTGATTGATTGTTATTTTCTGGCCCAGTGTTTCTTTTCTGTTGTACTACTTGAAGGCCTTGTCCTGGACAGCAACATATGTTATGCTTTCGGATTACTGTATAAAACGATTTGCTTGAGAGTTGCATTACTCAGTTAGTATGTATTTCAAACACCTAACAGCTATATGACATGGCATATACAACTGTAACAGTACACAAATAAACATTTCGTATGTATGCAAACCTGTGTGTGTTGTCATATCCTTTGACTTCTCAGTGGGTATATGTTTCATGCAATAATTGTCTTTTGTATGAGAGAATCATGCCCTGTCCATTTTAAAAGGTGGCAACTGTAGGAATACTGGCTGTTCAATTTGCTGTGCACCCTCTAAATATTTATCTTCCTATACATATCTATACGGAGTAATATATGTATATGTGTGTGTATGTGTATATATATATATATATATATATATATATATATATATATATATATATATATATATATATATATATATATATCTACTTCAGTAGATCAAACTTTTACAAGTTCGAACCACATATGGCTGAGACCATATGTTAGAACTAAATAAAGGATGAACACTGAAATAAAAACACATAAAACAAAAAAACACAAAACTAAACATCTATAGCATGGGTGCTATGCCCCCCTGCACCGCCCCCTTACTTAAATATACCAACTCTGAGACTGCACTACATTGCAGAAATGGGAAATCTTCCCTTTCCGCTCTGTACAGAGATCTCCACTCAGTCAGATCGAACTGAAGGGGACCCTATATGTGTGTGTGTGTGTGTGTGTGTGTGTGTGTGTGTGTGTGTGTGTGTGTGTGTGTGTGTGTGTGTGTGTGTGTGTGTGTGTGTGTGTGTGTGTGTGTGTGTGTGTGTGTGTGTGTGTGTGTGTGTGTGTGTGTGTGTGTGTGTGTGTATGTATCATTGGAATGCTTATTGTTTCCACATTGTATATTCCCTATAATAGCCAGACTGCACTGCATGATATGTTATTGATACCATCCTGACATCGTACAGGTGGGATGGATTACTGTTAATTTCTTGTGGCTATGTTGTGTAGGGTCCTTGATATGGGACTTGCAAGTGTTGGTATTGTGCTGCAAGGCAGATCTGTTTGGCTGTGGGGGAGGGGATGATATCAATAAATACAAGAGGTACTTAAATTGGGCCCCCTCACCCCCATTAACGGTGCCTTTGGTCATATATGTATTTGTTGTGTTCATATATATATATATATATATATATATATATATATATATACATATATATATATATATATATATATATATATATATATATATATAATTGCCATAAACCAAAACAGGAATGACAATAGGCAAACCTCTGCCCTCTTTCTTGACCTATCAAAAGCCTTTGACATGGTCAACCATGAACTTCTCATTCTTTCACTAAAATCTATATTCCTCAACAAGCCTGCTATGTAGTGGTTACAGTCCTATCTTGCTGGTAGACAGCAGGCAGTACTATGGCAGGGCAAACTCTCCAGCCAGTTATCTCTCACACTTGGTGTCCCTCAAGGGTCCATACTAGGCCCACTAATCTTCTCTATTTCTATCAACAACCTCCACACTGCTATCCCTAAAGCCACCTGCATCCAATACACAGATGATTCCACTCTCATCTGCTCAGCCACCTCCCCATCCGACTTGCAAATCTTAACCCAAAATACATTTAACACTATTGAGAACTGGCTCACCAATCAATGCCTACTTCTGAACCCCAATAAAACTAAACTTCTACTCTTCTCTCCCACTAGTAGATCCACCAGACTTTCATTCTCTGTCACATCTAACAATGGTACCACTATTTCCCCAGATAATCACACCAAACTGCTAGGGGTTATCATAGACAATAATCTCAAATTTGACCTACAGGTCAACAAAACTATACAGACCATCAATAAGAAGGTTGGCTCACTGTATAGAAACAAGACATTTTTAACCCCACTGGCTAGGATTGCAATAGCCCAGTCACACCTACTCCCTACTCTCTTATATGCCTCGCCTGTACTCTCAAACCTCAACAAATCCAAACTAGGTAAACTGTCCCATAGCTACAATCATATTGCCAGATTTGCCACTGGCTCCACCTATAGAACCCACCTCTGCCAGAACCTTAAACAACTAGAGTGGCTATAACTGCCCAGCTTAATTCAATTCAATCAACTCTTAATAGCGCACAAAATGTTGTACCACCCTGAGGATACCCCCTCACTTAAAAATATTATTAAGCCATATAGCAGTCTACGATCCCTACGGTCAGCCAATAAACCACTGGTCCAAACCCACAAAGCTAATAACTCTGCTGGTGAATCCCTGTTTGGCAGCTTCATTGGCAAAACCTGGAATTCGTTGCCAAACTATATAACCCTACAATCCTTCAAAAGTCTCTTCAAAAAAAAACCTCAAACAGTATCTCAAAGTGAATTGGCTATGTCCATGTACCAGCCCTGATTAAGTTATAAACTAAAAGCATATTCTGCAATTATCATAACTTGTAACTACATCACCAAGCTGTGCTTTCAATCTGATGTCTCTTACATTTAATTCTCTGTCCATGACAATTGTGAGTCCCTACTAGGGAATCACTACTAACCCATTGTATATAATCATTTTGTTTTTATAATTATTTGCTAACTTCTGTTTGTCTTTGTGGAGCTTTTCTCCCCGGGCCTCCACTGAAAATGGACATGTATCCAGTTGGACTATCCCGGTAAACAAATGTAAAATAAAATAAATAAATAAATAATACATAATAACTGAGCACACTTTAACAAAAGTGCTTTTATCAAAAAAGCACTTTAGTTAAAGCGTGTTAAAAAAAAAAAAAAAAAAAAACACTACATTAACATTTTAGCACTGTGCTCCCACACCCCCCCTACTTTAATATTCTCCCTCCGAGACCGCACTACAGTGGGGAAAAGGGAATTTTTCCTTACCCACACTGTAGTACAGCCTCGGCAACAGGCATACTTACGCGAAAGTGCTTCTTGAAAAGCACTTTCAGCAAGTAAAGCTCAAGTACAAATGTCTCCGAACCCATTGCTCTCGATATATATATAAGTATATGTAGACATATATATCTATAGATGTGTATATATATATATATATATATATATATATATATATGTGTGTATATATATATATATATAGAGATATATATATATATATATATATATATATATATATGTATATATATATATATATACACACACATATATATATATATACACACATATATATATATATATATATATATATATATATATATATATATATATATATATATATATATATATATATATATATATATATATATATATATATATATATATATATATATATATATATATATATATATATATATATATATATATACACATACATCTACATATATAAATACATTTCCTGCATTTTAAATCTGTTTGACTGTTTTATTAGATCTGATGAAGCATGTTTTTACATGTGAAAGCACTTATCCGTTGAATATACAATAAACTTGTTTGATTTTTAGAACCTGGTGGTCCTGCCTTGTGTCTTCACTTTGGATTTCTTACAATTTCTTGGCTTGGACCTTTGGGTAGCAAGATACTTTTTTACTTTTTTGTTATATTTCCTGTACTGTTGAATGACTGTACTGGATGATATGTTTGTGAAAACATCAGAGCTATGTGTGTCTCCCATGGCTTAGTGGTAAATCACTTTGGCTATGTTGTGCAGGGTCCTGGGTTTGAGAATTTGCAAAGGCTATTTATTTTTTTGATGGCCAGAACAAGGGCTGTTGGATACAGAGTGATTAAGGCATTTTAAGTAGTTGTAAGTGGGTTTGCGCGGGTTTGCATGACAGTAAGCAATGCTAACTTCTGGTTAAATATTTTTACACTCAGCTTCTAAATTGCTTATCTTGTGTGGGCATTGCTTACCCTGATGCAAACAGGATTAAACCCGCTTATTGCTGCTTAAAAGTGCTTTCTCATGCTTACCCTGTGCTAATTTCTTTAAAAGAAAAGAAAACAGGTTGATAGGAAAGTGGTGTAAAGGGGCACAAAGAGGGAAATACATTAGGGAAAATAGCTAGGGATGTGCAGGAAGGGTGTAGGGAAGGTCCATAACTGCCCATTTCTTCTACTGCAACAGCTGTGCTTATACACTGATTTGGAGATAGATTTGGACACTCATACCCCTGAGAGAGGGATGAGGACAACAATAATATGTTGTGAAGCCAATTATACCAGATTACATGTGTCCAGAGGACATGTGTGCGAAATGGACAATGATGTATGGGGCGGGATTTTTTGGGGGGAACAGAATGCCCTTTTTTTTAAGGTGAGAGTGGGATGTTGGGGAGGGATAGTAGGTATATTTGGGGAGGTAGGATGGATAGGATGGCAGACAAGACAGACAAGAGAGGATACAGGGGCAGTATATGACACATGTGGGGGGTAAATACCTTGGATGGGGAGGGGTGTTTGGAAGTTGGAAGCCCATGAGCCCCCAAATGGAAACAGTGGGACTGAGGTCCCCACCTATGGGTAGTCACCACTGCACCTTCATGGCCCCAAAGGTGGCTGTGCTGGGGACTAGGGAGGAGGGGCAGGCTGACCCTCTAGATGCGCCATGCAGCCCTCAAGCTGGCGTACCTGATCTCCGAACTCCCTGCGGAACTTGCTACTCACCAGATCTTGGACCTGAAGACGGGTGACAGTTTTCTGTCCTTTCCTTCTCCTAAGGGAGGCAAGCCCTATCCCCTGAGGTGGCTTCACCCAAAGGTGGTGTAGGATCAGCAGATGAGGATGTCCCAAGGTGGGCCCAGACATGATGGTGCCTGGTGCCATGGCCAGATGAGGTGGGAGATGTGGGACCACTAGGACTGGCCTTCCCAAACATGCTATGGTGTTTCAATTTTAAAACATATGTGGGTTAGTAATAGTCAACACATTCCAGGATTAGGTATAAAAGCATTCATAGATATTCCCATTAACCCAAAACACCAGATATGGAACAGTTGCATAGCAAACAGAACACATGCAAATATGGAACCACAGTGACCATTACAACAGCATGCAGGTACATTGATGGCATGTGGGAGTATTTCAATATGGCACATGCATAGAAACACATTTCAGTATTTATCAAACAATAGGACATATGTCCCAACAGTAGATTTAGTTGTACACATACTCATTGAGTTGTATATTTAGATTACTGTTGCAGATATGGTGCGGGGGAGAGAAAGATGTCAATTAACAACTTGTGTATCCCTGTAGTTCTCAATACTTTCTTAGTCACTGCTGTAATCTGTACCTTACAGGTATTATTACACTACTCTATGACTTTAGTTTGGGCAGTGGTATGGTTATAGACAACTATATATGTGAACTGTGTTTTACCTCACAGAATACACCTCTTACCTGGTATACTTGTTAGGGGCCACGGTGGTGCAGCAGTTAGCATTGTCTCCTCACAACAAGAGGTTTTCCCATTCGATTCTCGGCTGTAGCACCTTCTTTGTGGAGTCTGCATGTCCTCCCCGTGGTCAAGTGATGTTAAAGACATACAGGTAGGTGTGTGCATGAATGGGTGTGCCTTCTTTGAAGGTTGGGAATTGGGCTGGCAACTCGGCACTGTAAAAAAAAAAAAATCCACTGCCAATCATTAGCGAACCGGAGTTCCACTGTGGAGACCCCTAACTGGGAAAAGCCAAAAGACATTACTTACCTGGTATACCTGTGGAGGTACTGTTTGTTAACACTACCTGACTGTTTCTATGCATATTCCCAGATTCCAGGTTGATGTTATGTACATACCTCTCAATCTCTTATTGCACACACTCTAGGCAAGTGTTGAAAACATGCAGGTGAAGCTAAGACATATTTTGACTATTGCCCTCATAAACCTTTGGTGAGTCGCTACAATGACAGGTTTGTTTTCATATACATTTTCTGAATATTTACAGGTCTGACAGTCAGTTATATCTCATTAAATGCTGCCTAAATGGCAGAAATCATCACATTGATTTGCCAGGGGGACAGGGTAACAGACAGCGGATATGGGCCAATTATCTGGACATTCTGGACAAATCTGTACAGTTGAGGGGTATGATTCTGCATACAGCTTACTACCACTCACAGGATTCAAACCATGGCTCTGTCTGATAAAAATAAACCAGTGTACATCACAGTTGAGTGTGCTATATAGATATTGCTATGTATCTCTTCTCTGATTTCTGTCTATAAGTCTCCTGTGGTTTTACAATCTGACCTTGTAATTACAACACTCATACAGGGTTTCCTAGACAGTTTTATTATGTAGCACAGTGTGGAAGACAGTGATGAATAATACCTTATTATTCAGAGAAGCTGCAACACCAACAATGCCATACACTACCAGACTAAACAGTACCAGTCCAGGATTTCAATCTTTTATTTCTAGGCGCAGTTTTCATATCTGACAGACCTGTGGAGGGAATGTTTGTTAACACTACCTGAATGTTGCCACACATATTACCAGATTCCACATTATTATTATGCACATACATCTCACTCTGTTACTGCACACACTCTGGTCATAGCTTCACAACATGGGGGTAGAGATGGGACATACTTTGCATATTACTCTCATAACATTTTGGTGCATTGCTAGAGTGACAGGTTTGTTCTCTTAGATATATTTCCGGCAGTTATGATGTCTGACAATCAGTTGTATGTCATTATTTGTTGCCTAAACTTCTGGGATCATCCCACTGATTTGCCAGGGGGACAGGGTGACAGGCAGAAAAATCAAGCCAAATATCTGAACTTTCTGACAATATCTGTACAGTTGAGGAGTATGATTCTGCATACAGCTTAGTACCACTCCCAGGATTCGAACCATGGCTGTGTGTGCTAAAAATGCAACAGTTTACATCTCAATTGAGTACGCTATTTGGATTATGTCTATCTTTTCACTGTTTTCTGTCTAAGTCTCTCTCAGTTGTACAATATGACCTTGTGATTACAACAGTCGTAAACAGACATTCCTACACATTTTATTTATGTAGCACAATGTGGGTAACAGTGCTTAATACAACAGTACTACACTGCAACACTGCACTACCATATGATACCAGGGTAAACATGAGCAGTCCAGGAGTTGGACCTTTATTGCCAGGCTGTTACCCTTTTATTTACATACAACCTATATGAGACTCTTCCTGCCATATTGTCTGGTTTATTCAGTACATCCCATACACAATACAGATTTTATACTGGCAATTAACTTTCTACTACTTTTAGATTTATTTCTTATGACAGTACATGCAAGATTATTACTAACATGCCTCACAATGCAGCCTCTGCAGCCTACAGGCATGGGCTTCCTGATTCACTGCCTGCTCTGCTGCCACTGTCAAAGACATAAGAGGAATATTTAGCCATACCTATCCATAATATACATGAGCTGGAAATTATTAAACAGGTAGTAGAATGATACTTACACACTGCTGGGACATCACCCCTCTGCCTAGTTTCTTGGATCCACTGATCCAAGAGCTCCCTCTTCCTCTGTTTCAGGTTGGCATAGTGATGCCTGACCTGCTCACCAGTTCGACGGATGCCAGTGGCACTGGTGAGGACACGGGAGAGATGGTCCCAGGCTTCTGCTTTATATTGGGAACCCTGATACTGGCCCTGCAGTAGTCTCTCTTCATGGTCTTTTACGAGGAGTCCTGCCATGAATTTGGACTCCTGGATGCCCCAGCGCTGCTCTCAGAAGCATGATCCTTCTCCAACACCAGCCATAGTGCCTACAGGAGGAAGCTGCAACCAGTTATGAGCTGTATTCCTGCCTGTGGGGTTTAAATATGGCCAATTTCCTGCACTTTGCCAAGACTGGACAGTTTTGAAAATGCTAAGCTATGGGCAAACCTGCTTCCCTAAGGTTGACATTGCTTAAAGGGGTACACCAGTGGGAAAATTGATTTAGCTGGGCTACGCATTGCTTACACCTAGTAAGCAGAGGTGTGCAATGCTTAGCATTGCTCATTTTTAAATTTACACCCTATTTGCTGTTTGGCATTGATTCATCATTCATTACATGTTATATATTTGTTTGGTATCTGTGATTCATGTGTACATATGGGGTACTTGTGTTTAATGGGGGATTTCACCACTTTATTACAATGACACCTCACATCTAGACTTAATGCAGTACTCCAGTTCACATATATATGTTATGTAGTAGGTTATACAACATAAAACTGTTTATAGATTCCTTTCACATGTAAATTGTGATTTTGCTATAGTGAGAATCTGTTTGGGTATACCTCAGTTTTATGTACTGCTGTGATGGCTTACTGGTTTACTGCTGTGACTATAGTGTACAGGGTCCTGGATTCAAGACCTGCAAGGCTTGTTTATTTAGTTGCTGGACAGAACAGAGGGTATTGGATACAGAGTGATTAAGGCACTTTTAAGCAGTTGTAAGCGGGTTTGCGTGACAGTAAGCAATGCTACCTTCCAGTTAAATATGCTTACAGAGAGTTAGCTTTAAAATTGCTTAACCTGTGTGCGCATTGTTTACCCCCATGCAAACAGGCTTAAACCCACCTACTACTGCTTAAAAGTGCTTACTTTCACTTAACCCCGCACTAATTTAGAAAGAAATGAAACATGGGTCTTGGGGAAGTGGTAGATTTGAACACTCTATGGATTTATCATTCATTACACATTATAACTTAATTTAGTATCCCTGATTCATGTGTACATATACTGTATGGGGCACTTGTGTTTATCTGTGGATTTTACCACATTATTACAATGACATCTCCCATCTGCATTTAATGCAGTAATCCAGTTCACAAATATATGTTATTTAGTAGGTTATACAGCAAAAAATTGTTCTTAATTTACTTTCACATGGAAAATGGAATTTATTATAGTGAGGATTGAACCGGGAATGACTATTTGCATAGCGAACGCTCTGACCACTACACTATTGCAGTATTGCGTCAACTGAATGTATCTTGCTATTTATCTTCTTGTGCTATTTAAGCTACTGTATGCGTAGCTAAGCAATGGGCAAACTCACGCACCTACAGTTAAATTTAATCTGTTTGATTAAAAAAAATATTTCTCGACTGTTATTTTCTCTAGGAAGGGACAGAGTGCACTTATTGCTGTGGACTCCATGCATCTGCACATTTGGCAGACATCCTAGCAACTCCTCATACCACTCAACCTCTTCATGCAAAATATCTGGACAAAGCTTGACAAAATGAGGTACAACTAGGGGCATATTTTAAATATTGCTCTTATAAACTTAGGTAAGTTGCTAGAGTAACAGGTTTTGTTTTAATATAACATTTCTGATGGATTTGGTGTCTGAAACTCAAATATATGCCATTATTTAACAACTTCAATCCTGAAATCATTCCACTGATTTCCCAGGACAAATGGGGTACAGGCCATCTGTATGGGAGAAAAATCTGGACATTCTGCGAAGATCTGTACAGTTGGGAGGTATAAAACCCCTATGAGCTTTCTCTCATTGTAATTGCCGAACAGCAATTCTTGAGTGCAGGGGCATGTGTAATGTGAGAGCTCTGCTCTCAGACACACCCCCTGAACTCATACACACTCCATGTCTGTTTAGGAGCAGAGGCAGTGTGCCTTCATTACTATGCATGGCGTGCTGCTGTGCTGCTCCTAAATGGTCGTTTCCATGTAGGAATAAGCTATTCCTGCATGGAACCTTACTGATTCCCAGGGACAATATTGTAGGACTTTAGGATCCTCCAGCATCCTCACAGTAGTGTGCCCACCACTCACCTACCAGCAACAATGTGGTTCTCCAACTTGTAGTGCCACAAAACATCGCTGAAAAGAGCCAGGAATGCTAAGCTCATTCAAACCAGTTTAACATCATCTTGACCAGTGTATGTGCATCTTACAAGCTAAAACCTTTTATGTTAGACTTGCGTTCTCCATATTATAAGTGGTGTGCACACTACTAGGACCCTTCTAGTATATTTCATAATAGTCATCTCTGAGGTACCCCCCCTTAATCCTCTCCCCACTGCTTTTCCCACCTTTATTGCAACTTCTCCCCTTCAAAATTACAGGCAATTTTTAAACAACTTGTTGCTTATTTTTCCTCACTGTCATTGCAAACCAAGATAGCAAATAGAACACAACCTGCTGTCTTTTCTTGTTTGCACGCTGGTCCTGCCCAAAACCCTTGTGCTAAAACACTGACCTGTACAGTCTGCAGCAGGAGTTCACTGATTGTTTTTCTTAGTGACGCAGACATCTACCTCCTGGGTCTTCATCCCCATCATACAGTATTCTGTTTCCTCTGCGCCACTGCACCATTGATCCATCAATCAAACCTTACTTCTCCCTTCCCACTTGGTCTGGTTTAGTTACTCCTCTGAGAAAAACGGTGCCACTCCTTAAAATACAACATTATAGGATCCTTCAGCCTTCTTACAGTAGTGTGCCTGCCACATAAGTTTTAAGTTTTAGGTTTTACTGTACTACCTACCTGTTTTTAGCATATGATGTATCTGTACCTGTATGTACAGCCATATCTATGAATGTGTGACAGTTACACTGTTTAGGGTCCAATAGCTGTAATTGTCTGAACAATATCTGTGTTCTAAGGTTAATACAAGTTAAAGAAAGGTTCTTACTCTGCATTTGTGATGCACTTAACTGTATTGTGGTATAGAGACACCAAAATAGTTTCAGAATGAAAGGTTACAGTTCTCTCTAACTTACCTTTATCTTCTGGCCAAAACAAGTCTGTAAAAGGCCACTGTTTTCAGCATAGGGTGTGGTATTGTAATGTGCCCATTAATGCTTGCTTAAGAATATAAAATCTACAAGTCACTCTGCAATACCTGTATTTTGTGGCAGACACTAGATTGTAAAGGCCATAGATTCATCCTAGTGTGATAGGTTGTTAAAGGCTTGAAAGGATCCTAAATGACTACAATTTCCTCTCAGGTATCTATGTTAAAGTTTTAACTGTCCTGCGACATGCTTATTACTTGCCGCAGATGGTATTGCTCTCCCAATCAGTATCATTATAAACAGATCAATAAAAGAATCCTATGTCCCCAAACTCTGGTGCTCAGCCTTCATTATCTCTCTCCATAAGGGAGGAAAAAATACCAGTATCTCAAACTTCTGCCCTATTGCCTTACTCTCCCCTATATCTAAAATCCTTGAAAAGTGCATCCACCTCCAACTTATGCCATTCCTGACCCAAAATAACATCCTCACACCAACTCAGCATGGCTTCCGCCCTGTCCACGGCACCATAACTACCCTAATCTCTTTCTTAGATACTGTCAATCAAGCTCGAGATTCAGGGCAGCTAGTTTCTACTGTTCTTCTTGATCTGTCCAAGGTTTTTGACACTATCTCCCACAACCATCTTCTGTATCATCTCTCAAACCTTCACATCTCATGTAAAACTCTTTCCTAGTTTGCCAGCTATCTATCAGACAGATCTCAGGCTGTCAAATGAAAAAAACTCCATCTCTTCCTTCTTACCCACCCCCACTGGTATCCCACAGGGATCCATCCTCGGGCCTATGCTGTTCAACATCTTCATCAATACCTTTCACACTGCTATTCCTGACACCAAAATCATTCAATACAAAGATGACTCAACCCTAGTCTGCTCTACCTCAAACCTCCCTGAATTGCTGTCTAAAACCCAAACTGCCTTCTCAAAGACTGAAAACTGGATGCACCAAAATCACCTTTCTCCTAATGCTAACAAATCCAAGATTCTTATATTCCCACCAACTAAAAACCACTCCTTCAATAAAAACGACTTGAAAATCCTTAGCCAAACAAACATACCTACAGAAGTCATCCCCTCAGCTAAACTACTATAATTGTTGATGAACACCTAAAGTTTGATATACATGTACAACAAAACATTAAAAAAAACACCAAAAGCTAGGTATGTTATATAGGAACTATCACTTTCTCTCCAACACAACTAGGCACACTCTGGCCTCTACTTTTCTTCTTCCTTCCTTACTATATGGTACTCCTCTCCTAACCAACCTGTCTTCCTCTACTACCTCAAATCCTTCCTTACTATATGGTGCTCCTCTCCTAACCAGCCCGTCTCCCTCTACTACCTCAAATCCTTCCTTACATATGGTGCTCCTCTCCTAACCAACCTGTCTTCCTCTACTACCTCAAATCCTTCCTTACTATATGGTGCTCCTCTCCTAACCAACCTGTCCTCCTCTACTACCTCAAATCCTTCCTTACTATATGGTGCTCCTCTCTTAACCAACCTGTCTTCCTCTACTACCTCAAATCTTTCCTTACTATATGGTGCTTCTCTCCTAACCAACCTGTCTTCCTCTACTATCTCAAAACTTGAAAGCTGCTACAATAAAATCTCTAAATTTGTCTCCAAATTCAAAAATTCCACTCATCACTGCCTTACCCTACTAGCCCTGAACTGCCTAGAACTACCAAACTATCTAGATTACCTACAACTCTCTATAGCACACACACTCGTTTTTTCAGCCTACAAAATGCCCCGCTTTAACTAATATCCTTCCACCGTATATTCCCAATAGAGCCCATAGATCTGAGCATTAGAACTTAATTGCTATCCATAACATCCAGCTGGCCAACTGCTCCTCTCCTATGCTCTTGGCAAAAAAATGGAATCCCCTTCCTTCCTCACTAAGAACCACCCCAAACTCTGAAAATTTCAAGGCCCTGCTTTATAAACACCTGTCTACCAAATGGAAATGCCCCTGCCTCCTCTCTACTTAATCCTTGATCACGTCAAGCATAAGAGCCTCCCCATACTGACACATAAGCCCTATATTCCTCCTACAGACATATTCTTACAGCTCTATCAAATTGCCCTGCAATCTCCTGCAGCTTTATCCCTCTACTTAATTATTCTACTCCTACAGCTATACTTGCTCAACAAAACTTGTAAATATTGTAAATATAAAGTACTCCTTTCTTCTCTAATATGTGCACATAAGGCACCTCCACTATATCTCAATTCCTGTAACTTCTCAATACATGTAAATATCTATACAACCTTAACACTCAGTTTCAAAGAGTTACAAAGGATTACTGCTTACCTATGCTAATGTAAAAAGCTTAATTCTAATCAGTTCTATAAGAATTATAATCTGGTACTGTCTTGTATTCCTTGTAATCGTATTTGTAAACTGTTTAATTCATTCTAAAACCTTGCTTGTGTTTCTTGTAAATCCTGTATGTAATCTGATTTAATGCATTCTCGGAGCTTTTCTCCCCGGGCCTCGACTGAAAATGGGCCATGTTGACCCAGTGGACTTCCCCGGTAATCAAACTGGAATAAATAAATAAATATTATCAACCCACTTGTTACATTTTTACTTCAGAAATATAAAAGCTACAAGTCACTCTGCAATACCTGTATTTTGCAGCAGACACTAGATTGTAAAGGGCCATAGATTCATCCTAGTGTGATAGGTTGTTAAAGACGTGAAAGGATCCTAAATAACTACAATTTCCTCTCAAGTATCTATGTTAAAGGTTTAACTGTGCTGCAACATACTTATTATCAACCCACTTATTGAATTTTTGCTTCATGTACATGCAGATCTTTTATTACTTATTATTTGCTAACATATACTGTTCCCTGACTCAAGTACCTTAGTGTGACTTGGTAAAATACTGTCTTTGTGCAATTACTATTAATTTCCTGATTTAGATAGAAAATGTATTATGGGTTATGTTATTTAACCATCTACTACTTGTCTGCTCACTTGATCCTTTCTCCCATTAACTACATTGTGTCTTTCTCTTTCAGTCCCCTACTAGCAACAATGTGGTTCTCCCACTCTTAGTGCCACAAAACAGCCCTGAAAAGAACCAGGAATGCCAAGCTCATTCAACCAGCTTAACATCATCTTGACCAGGGTATGTGCATCTTACAAGCTAAAACCTTTTATGTTGATGTGCGTTCTCTATATTATAAGTGGCGTGCACACTACTAGGACCCTTCCAGTATATCTCACAATAGTCACCTATAAGGCACCACTACTTTTTCCAACTTTACTGGGATTTCTCCCCTTCAAAATTACATGCTATTTTTAAACATCTTATTGTTATTTATTTTTCCACACTCTCATTGCAAACTAAGATAGCATATCAAACGCAACCTGCTGTCTTTTCTTATTTGCACACTGATCCTGGCCAAAACTTTTGTGCTAAAACACTGACCTGTAGAGTCTGCAGCAAGAGTTAGATGATTGTTTTTCTTAGTGATGCTGACACCTGCCTCCTGGCTATACCTGGTCTGTTCTTCCTTGCTGCACTCAGGATCACTCCACTCCCTTACTCCACCCCCATTCCCACCCACCCCATCTTTCCTTAAGTTTATACCCTTTAAACCACACCCGCCACTCTACATAATCCAATCACTGTTTTTTTTTCTCCCAGTTAGAAGACATTACACACTTCTTTACACACGCCTTTCCCAACTGTATACCCTTCTCATACCACTACCTAAACTATCTAGCTTTAAATTACATGTTAACAAAGACAAATTACTGATTTCTCTCCTCAACTAAGAATACTCCAACACTTACTTTTAGTAATTATCTATAGACACATCACCTCCTACAACTGTAATCTCACTCCCTTCTCTAGCCTTATCAACATAGCTACAACATGCTCCTCTCAGATCCTCACACTTTTAATACTTACTTTACTTACACATATTACCTCCTACCATCATATTAAGCCAATATCAGCTCCTCACCATATCACAACTACTTCCCATACTACAAACTTTGCTTCACTCAAACACTGCATTCATCTAGCTCTCTTTCATATAGCAACCTACCACCACATTGTAATAAAAACTCCACCTTGCCAGCACTCAAATAAATCATCCTTACTGTACAATAAGTTGTTGTTGTTGTGTCTTTCAGCTTTTCCAAGTTAGGGGTCGCCACAGTGGAACTCCGGTCTGCTAATGATTGGCAGTAGATTTTTACGTGCTGAGTTGCCGGCCCTGATGCACAACCTTCAATGAAGGTACGCCCATTCATGCATGTCTCCACACAGAAGACGCTCTAGCTGCGAATCGAACAGAACAACGTCTTACTGTGAGGTGACAACTCTACCGCAGCACCACCACCGCAGTCAATAAGTACTTCACCAAAATCATTAAGCTAATTGTGCACACTGCATCCAGGCTGTCACTTAGTGGAAACATACACCCTAACCCTGGTCTTCCCAATCCTTCTATCAACCTTAACATAGGAGGTTCATAGGACATTACTAGGCTATTGGCCCTGAGGCCCAATCTGGAAGACGTTGACATTTGTGCAATCACAGAAACCTGGTTCAATGCTGTGGAGTGCACCCCAGCCTTACCTAGTTACTTATCCTATCATACATTCAGACCCCAAAATGTGGGCAGCAAAGCCAAAGGAGGTGGAGTTTCAATATATATTAAAGACACACACACACCTTCAGGCTGATCAAACAGTATGATGCACAGGAGACACTCCAGGTGCAGTTAACCATTGACAAGGCCCCTACTCAAATTATA
The DNA here is from genome assembly GCF_019279795.1 of Protopterus annectens. Taxonomy (NCBI): domain Eukaryota; kingdom Metazoa; phylum Chordata; order Ceratodontiformes; family Protopteridae; genus Protopterus; species Protopterus annectens. The sequence goes on from NC_056741.1 coordinate 1,605,646,881, forward strand.
GCTAGCTACAGGCCCCCAAATTTCACTCAAGATGCCCACTCCACCTATCTGGACCTCTTCAAATCTATCAAGTTTCAATCCTTTACCCTGATCCTGGGTGATTTTAATTACCCAACCACAGATTGGAAAAACTACTCATTCCAAAACACAAATGACCAGAGATGCCTCAATTTTATCAATGCAAACACATTGGAAGAGATAGTCAATATCCTCACAAGATGTGATAATATCTTGGACTTGGTATTAACCAACATAAGTTACCACTGCAGCACCCCTATGGTATCATCCTCCCTGGTAAGATCTGACCATAAAGCAGTCACTTTCAAAGTCACCATCTCCCCTGACCCCCCCCCCCCTCTAGCTAGGGTCAAACAAAAAAACTTCTCCAAAGCTGATTACAACCTCCTAAGGGACGGTAAACTTCTCCAAAGGTTGCTATCTTATCCAGACAAATACTCCAAACAATGTACCTTACCTCTCCAGAAATGCTACTTGTCTGCTAATACTAAACATTAATATTAGACGTTTATCAAATAATATTAGATGTTTATCAAATAAGGTTCACGACTTCCATGCTAATCTTTCCCTCTACTCACCAGATGTAGTTCTAACCAAAATATGACTAACACCTGTCACCTCAAATAATGGAATTACAGCCCTGGCTATAATTTACTATGCAAAGACTGAATAAACAAAAAGGGAGGAAATGTTGCATTATTATTTAAAGACCATTTAAATCTCATAACATTAGACATACCAACTCCAGCCCTAGGTACCGCCAACATTTTATTTTCTAACGTAAAAATTATTGGTAGAAAAACCATCAATATAACTGGATGCTACTTCCCACCTGGTAATAATATACCCACCCTTGAGAACCTGCTCTACTGGGCATCAGAGACCATCCCTCAGGAAACCATTATTCTAGGACTCTTCAATATTGACTGGATACCATGTAACTCATCTATACCCACTACCCATGTTAACCTCCATGGAATCACTCGGCTAATCCAAACTTCTACTAGAACCAACAAATCAACAAACAGACAGTCTATCCTAGACTGGATACTGTCAAATAAATCATCCCAGATAAGTCAGTCTGGCTGCCTACCTGATGGCCTGAGTGACCACTTGCCTACCTATATAATTAGACACAGTCCAACATTAGAAAAACCTAGCACCTTCCAACAAATAAGTAACAAAAAGAATTTCATCCCATCTAACTTCATCTTAGCACTAAAAGCCTGTAATTGGAATCCCATCAAATACCTCATCCTTAACAAAGCTGTTAGGTACTTCAACTTCATATTCTTAAACATACTAAACTCCCATGCTCCACCTAGAACCATTAGAATTAGGTATAACTATGCACCCTGATTGAGCAAAGAAACCAAATCTCTGCTTCATGCAAGAGATAAAGCTTGGTCCAACTGGCACAAAACAAAAACAATACACTCAAAACAAACATATCTTGAACTCAGAAACAAAACCAAAAAGATGATCAGAACTGACAAAATAAACTATTATCATAGCATAGAAATGAAACATAAACATAATCCTAGAAAGTTTTGGACAGCTATTAATAATATTCTTCAGCCAGGAAAATCTAAGACTCCTTCCCTACTACTATAGACACCTCAACTAATATTGCCACCCAATTTAACAAATTCTTTACTGAATCCATACTTGCACCAACAAATTCTCAAATCTCTGCTGACCCCAGTGATACACACAATCACCTTACTAAAGAAAACAGTTTTCCCTTCAATCTGTCTCTGTAAACTTGATTAAAAACTACTCAAAAAAGCTAAAACCAGACACAATGGCTGCTGATTAACTGGCTGAATTTTTAAAAATTGCTGCTGACATAATAGCATATCCATTAATATCCTTATCAACTGCTCCATTTCTGAAAAACTAGTCCCTGATCTCTGGAAGGTCTCCCATATACTTCCCCTCCATATAGGGGCACCTCACGGGAACTAACAGATTACCACTGCATAGCCATACTGTCTCCCCTTTCTAAAATACTGGAAAGGTGTATTCACAGACAAATTATGGAGCACTCATAAACTGCTCATTAACACACAACATGGATTCAGGCCTTACCATAGTGCAACCACTTCTCTCATGTCATTCACTGACATTGTTAATGGGCGTAGAAATGATGGTAAATACATTTCAGCCATCTTCCTCATCTTCCTAGACTTTTCCAAGGCTTTTGATATGGCTAATCATAACAAGCTTATAAAAGCACTTGCTGAACTAAATCTTAGTCAATCCACTATCACATGGTTTCAGTTATCCATCAGGGAGACAGCAAGCAGATAAATGGAACCAGGAGCTATCACCTCTGTTCCCTGTAACTATAGGGGTTCCACAAGGCTCCATTGTCAGACCTCTGTTGTTCACTGCTTTCACCAATAACCTATTCACCTCTACTCTCCACTCCACAGTCATCCAGCATGCAGATGATGCTACATTAGTTTGTGCCTCATCTTCCCTCCAGGAACTACACCAGCAAACGCAAGCTTCCTTTCTCTCCATCGAATCATGGCTTACTGACCACCAGCTAATACTCAACCCTAATAAAACAAAACTTATCATCTTTCAACCTACACAACATACCAATCCTGACTTTTCATTTAACATCATATTTAATAATAAAACCATTATATCTCCCGCTACCCACATAAAGCTTCTTGGCATGGTGATTGGCTGTAACATGAAATTTGATATCCATATCTCTCTCACCATAAAGAAAGTCCAGAAAAAAATAGGTACTCTATATAGAAACAAACAGTTCTTAACAAACACTGCTCGGGCCGCTATTGCACGCACACATCTTATCTCTACACTACTACATGTCTCTGCAATCCTCACCAACCTCAGGAAATCTGACTTAACTAAACTAGAAGTCTGCTATAACAAAATCGCCATATTTGCTACTAATAGTGCCTACAGATCGCACCACTGTCTGCTCTCAAACAGCTCAATTGGCTTGAACTTCCTCACCTACGTCTACACAATCAACTTACCCTGTCACATAAAATTATGTATCATCCTAAGCAAACTCCCTCATTACAAGACCTGTTAATTCCACACTCCTGCACCAGAAACCTCAGCTCCACTAACAAACTTCTCCTCAAAGTAACTAGGCTCTATATTAGTTCGCCAAAATGTTATTCCAGGGAACACCTATTCCTCAACCCCTGATCAGCAAAAATCACGTCAGCAATTTGCTGAATTTACTAAAGGCAATTAAATAGTTGCCTGAAGTACAAAGGACCAACTTGTAGTTGACTCAAACCCACCAAAGTGGAGGGCTTTGCCCCTACACCCCTCCTACCTATAAATACCAACTCCAAGATTGCACTACAGTGGAGAAAAGGGCAAAGTTCTGTAGTTGTCTGTTGTGTTTCGGCCAACTATTTCATTGTCCTTAGTAAATTCAGTGAATCACTGAAACGATTTTCGCTGATTACGAGTTGATGAATAGGTGTTCACCAGAATAACATTTTGGTGACCTAATATAGACCTAGTAACTTAAGGTAATAATGCCGCTGGGACATCTCTCTATTCTAACACAATAGCCAAACAATTAAATAAACTTTACCCTCTCATCATAGCTATAGCTTCCATACATGAATTTAAAAAGTCCGTAAAATCACATTTGTTGAACTCATGACTCTGCAACTGAGACAGTCCAGGTTAACACTACCCCCCCCCTCTCAATCTGTCTCCTTATTCTGTGATTTATCTTCACACCTTCATCCCATACCTGTTCTCTCCTCACATCTGTCATAATTCTACCTACCTGCAACTTACCCTTACTATACTTAATGACTACTGCTACTACTTTCTGTTGAAACTAATATTTTAAACTATTGGTGCTATTATAGACTTCTGTGTCATATGTTAAATAATGCTACGTGACATTAATTGTACTGTACTGTGTAAACTCATATTGAAGACCATTATTGTCTGTGTTAAAGTCATTTGTAGAGCTTTTCTCCCTGGGTCTCCGCAGAAAAAGGACCCATGCCCAGTCTGACTTTCCCGGTAACCAAATGTAAAATAAATAATACATTTATATTATTTTTTTGAAATTTTGGTCTTAACTTGGTGAAGGAGGCAGTCATGCTCATACTGTTTTTTTTTACATTAGGTCTGCATTTCCCACAGTTTACTTAAACTCAGTACATTTCAGTGCTAAAGTGTTCAGGTCTGTACTAGTACGACCTTTGGTTCTTTAAAAAAGAATGTGCTATAATACCTTGGAATGTCAACGTAATGTGTGACAAGGTAGCATACGTGGTTGAGTTATTGTTCAGGGAAAAGTATTAAATACAGAAGGAATGGTGGGATATTGTCATTATATAGATTATACAAAAGTCAAATCTTTACGTTCTCTGTACTATTTTGAAGAGGAGAACAGAACTCTGGGTTGGGGTAGGCAGTACAGAAAACAATAACCACAGTATATCTGAAAAAAAGTTGAGACTGGGGCATTTGACTTGCACTTAAGGGAGGTGGGGGGGGTGAGAGGTGCCTGGTATGACAGAAAATTAACAACCATCTCTGATGGGGAGGTAGCCAGTAGTGTAATAAACAAATCTTTCAAGTAATACAGAAATTCAGCCATGCAGCATGATGCAATGTGAATCTAGAAGAGGTTTAAAAGAGAGGCTAAGAAAGATTACTGATAGTTACCATCTAGCATGCTATGTGAATGTATTTTCTTCATCTAGCACTAGCAGGTAACTGACTTGTACGAGATATTCATGATATTGGGATTTCTTGTTAAAAAATAAGAGGATATGCAATAAGGCAAACTACAAGATCACAGTCATTGACATTGTTTTGGTTTGTTGGCTTTCATTTGGAATACTTGGCTTCCACATGTGCTTCTGTGGTATGTGATTATTAAAAACCTTTTCATGCCTGATGGTGTATATAAGTGGGGAAAGTGTAAAGTAGGTTAAGTTGTCCCTTTTTTGTCAAGATATTGTTTTTATTTTTATTATGCTGCTTAAATGCAGACCTCTTTTGCTTCAAATTCATGTCTAAGCACAACAAACATGAACACATGTTCAAACTAGACTTGCTTAGAAAATAAAATCCCTAGTGGAAAGCCAGGCTAAAGCAGAAAACTAAAAAGTCTTTTCTATTAACCTGTATATAGTACTTCTGTACATGTAAATCTGCTACAAGCTGAAATCACAGGATTGTGCTTAAAAAGCCCAGTAGAATATATATGTATTAAATGAAAAAGTAAGGTAAAGATTAAGTGCTGTAAGCGCGCACTCTATCCCTTTTTTGTACCTAATTCACATCGTACCTCCTGTAAATCATATTCCCAAAATGATTGCCTTGAATCTCCTGTTAAGTGATAGCTTTCCAGGTTAATTAATCTCAAGACTGAAACTTGCTGTGAGCAGCAGAATCTGTTCCTGGAGTCAGCAGTGTTACCGTCCCAGAGTCTGATAGTGTTTATCCTGCATTAGCGTTTACTTGAGGGGAAAATTGATCTGTAATTGATATTCCTGTCTTAAATCATCCAGCGTTCATGTAAAGCGAATTCAGTCTGTCACACATAATGGTAAGGGAATGTTTAAATGTATTACTTTTCTCTTAGGTTATGTTTAACATTTTCATTTCCCCGCCCTGCACTTGCCTGTGTTTGAAATTTCTAGGTTAGCATAAAGAAAACCCTTAATCGGCTTTAGCCGTTCTTACCTTTGAGACTTCAATATTCCTACCTTACATCCTGCTGCCAAAGCCACAGGAGTTTAAATCTGCTATTTTAGCCTAAGTCTAGATTGAAATATGTTACCTACTGTTTTATAAATGCAGTTTCTGCTCTGTAATTCATTGCCTTCATTCTGAATTTTATTTAAATTATAAAATATTTGTTTTTTACACTGTGCTTTCTGAAGCCTGATGTAGACTACAGAAAATATGTTTGAACTACACCTGTAAGTCAGTGATTTGAGGGACACATTAGTGCATCTTATTGAGTTAAGAAGCATTACTCTAATAAATGTTTTAGACATTACATGCCCATTGAGAGCCACAGTTTTCCACAATAAGACACACTTAGAATAGTGCATTATTATTAAACGAGATGGTAGCTTTTTAAATAATTTGATATATATATATATATATATATATATATATATATATATATATATATACATGCATTGTGTTATCAACAGGACCAATAAATGGATTCCATTAATCATGGCACATCTCTTCTGTTGCTCATGTTGCAATTAATCATAAAATGAATTTCAAGTCCAAGAACTTGACTGATCATGGTTCTTGGAGTGCCTGCTGATAACTTGGCACAAACAGGAAGGCAAAAGATCAGCTAACTGCTTCACAGCAATGTCCTACTTGTGCTATAGCTTTGCATTCTGCAACATGCATTTATTAATTTTATCACTTCCATTCCAGCATACTTAACTCATTCTCTCCAATAGAGCACTTTGAGTTTGTTCCCCATCTCCCAATGGGCATGGCCTGTACCTTTTAAAAATTAAGTTATCAGCTCACAGTTCAAACATGTATTCATATCTCTATAATCATGTGTTAATAAAAAACTGTAAATTGCAAACTATTCAGTTCAAAGTGACCTTTGTAATGATGACATTTATTCATTTCTAGATCTTAAATTTGATGTTATGCAAGGAGCATTCTGATTAAGTTCAGATATTTAGAAAAAGACAAGAGTGGCGTGAGACCTGTCCTTAACAAATGTAAAGTACCCCTCACTAAAGTTAGGTTCGGGTTGTACTCTAGGCAGTAAAATCTGCCAGTACAAATGACAGTGGCAGAATAAAATATTTGTTTCTGCCTGCTGTCCATTGGTAACATGTCCCTGACTAGCTGTTCTAAACTTAGAAATTTGCTAAAATAACAAGATATGTATTCACCTTACTATTCTGAAGGATAAGATGTCTAAAACCTAAATATATGTCTTTATTTAGTGTCTTCAATCCTTGGTAATTTGTCCAAAAGCCTCAAACTTTGAGGAACGAATCCAACATATAAGGCAAAAATCTGGACATTCTGTGAAAATCTGGACAGCTGAGAGGCATGGCAGTGAATGTAAACATGTGGAACAATGTTAAACTAGCTTTCTGAAAAGTGATCCCTTTTTGTTTTATGGCTTAGAAATCTGGTATATTCTTGGTGTGTGTGTGTGTGTGTGTGTGTGTGTGTGTGTGTGTGTGTGTGTGTGTGTGTGTGTGTGTGTGTGTGTGTGCGTGTGTGTGCGTGTGTGTGTGTGTGTGTGTGTGTGTGTGTGTGTGTGTGTGTGTGTGTGTGCGTGTGTGCGTGTGTGTGCGTGTGTGTGCGTGTGTGTGTGTGTGTGTGTGTTTTCTACTGTAATTTGTAGTACATGGAACAGATAAAACTCCACACACTACAAAAAATAAGCAGTTCACAGATGCTAACCATGCTGTGAGTGCCAAGTTTCAATTCTCGAAGTTTACTCTAGAGGTGAATTTCTTGTCATCCATATCTCATAGTTTAGTGCTAGGCTTATGTGTGTCATTTTAAGCCTAGCCAAATTTTCTCAAAGTTGAGAATCATACCCTGTACCTTGTGTTTGTGAGGTAAACACCTTAGCCATTATGCCAACTGCCAAGAGTAGAGTCTGAGAGCTATGAGTGGAGGGGAATCTGTCTTCTGCTTTAAGTTACTGTGTTCTGGTGGCTAGTGTCATTGGGTATGCATATCTCTCTCAAATATTTCAGAGAGAGGATTTTGAGAGTGGTGGAGTGGTCTGTAACCAACTTTATTTTTTACCTCTCTTGAGTAATGGAATAACTTTGGATTCCTGCCACACAACTGAGGATTGCCCCCCCCCCCCCCCACTGGACACCAATTTATGAGAGGTGAGCCAAGTGATTGTATATAGGTTTTAGATAAAACTACCATCTGTCTATCTGTGGCTTCATATTTATTTATTTATTTTCAGCATTTATTTTAACACGTTGTATTGTGTCTGGTTTGAATGTGAATTGGTGAAGGACTATGGACTTGAGTAACAAACAATTTATCTGTGATAAATTTAAATAAGAGGAGAAAGTATTAGCTGTAGTTTGGTCTTGGGAAGACATTCAGTTACCTGTAAGTCTATTTGAGAAGTATTTCAGACTGCAGATAGGCTATTCTTAATTACTTTTGGGGACTATTATACCAATGTTTCTTCACTTGGCATTTTTTTGGTAGTAATATACAAGTTCTTTCTAATTGACCAGGAGTTTTGTGTTCCCTGTAGACACTTAAAACCTCTGGGTGGAGTATCTGGTCTTCATTAATCTTTAATGGTGTCATTGAACCATGGAACTGATTTTCTTATTCTCAGTGTTCTACACTTCGAGCACTTTAAATATTATTTAAAGTGGTTGATTGCAGGCTATAAGGGGACTAATATGTATGATGCTATCCTAGTCTATAAATGCTAATTCTAGTGAGACAGATGAGATTTCTGACTACTGCAGTTTTTGGTTTAACAGGTGGGGGAGTATATTTTCCATGCAGCATAAAGTGGAATATGATCACTAAGGCATTTACATAGTACTCCTCTATTTAAGAAGATTGATGGGGCAGTTTGCTACTATCCCGACTGAAGTATAGTGTCACTGTGTTTTTGGTCCATTTGTTGTTGAAGTTATTAGCTGTGCACAGCCTAGAACATTTTGAATCATCTTTACTTGTGCATTTGAGATGGAGTTAGTTATAAGCTGGAGGGCATAAAAAATGCTCAGGATGCCAACTTTGCCATTTCCTGTTTTGCATGACTTGGCTGGATGCCTTGACCTGCTTTGTAGCTCTTTCTTTGCCCTATTTTGACTGTGGAATATTAAATCTGCTATGTGCACAAGTAGCTCTTTGTTGCTTGTGGTGGAATTTACTGCACACAGCAATAATAGAACAGTCTTTCTTTCTCCATTATATAGTTTTTGATATAAGGAAAAAAATAGTGAACTTTCAAAGTTTAAGGTAATCATCACTAGGTATCCAAAGAAACAACCGTTTTGCATTTAATATCGGTATGTTGAATATTGTCAAAGAAACAAGGGTCTCATTTACCAAATTAAATATAGGCCTATAATTTTGGCCTTTTTTAAATATTTTTGTCATAGGGTTTTATCATACTTTTTGGGTTCCTTTTTAGCAACAGAGGTATTGTCGATACTTGATAGCATTCTGGCAGTTCATTTTGGATAGCAATAAAACCCCTTTTTTTGGATTCAGAAAATTTCGTTGCAGATATGTCAAGTTATTCTAACTTCAGGTCATTATAGTGAAAACTGTGAAATTTAGATTGCTGTTTATTTTAATAGGTGTTTACTCGGCTAATGACCACAAGGGCCTTTTTAAGCCTAGTCATGCATCCCAAATCTCTGACAAGTTCTGATACCCTTGATAAGTGTAAATATGGGCCTGGGAGATGAACTAAATGAATTAAATTTGAGATCTTGGTGTTTTTAACATTTTTCAGCTTTAAGTAAAATTTCATGATCCTATGTTTTTGAAATAGAGTATTATAAATTGCCGTACTTAGGCCAGGAAAGTGACTTTTGTAGAGTGACTGTAAATGACTTTTAGATTTGAAACACTTAGCGTGGCAGATTGTGAGATGAGAGCCAAGAGTTATAGCACTGAATGATGTGACAGGTTCTCAATGGCCTTGTTGGCTGTAATCTCTATTTATTTAAGATTCATTTACCAGGAAAGTCTGACTGGGACAGAGCCCATTTTCAGCAGAGGCCCAAGGAGAAATGCACCAGATGTATGTATATCTTTGGAATGTGGTAGGAAGTCTGAGCACCCTGTGGAAATCCACACAAATGCAGGGAGAACATGCAGACTTTGCACAGAAGGCACCCCAGCTGAGACTCGAACTGGAAAACCTCTTGCTATGAGGCAACAACACTAACTGCTACACCATTGTTCTGCCCAAAGTTTTTGATTCATAGGTTCTTACTATGTGAACATATGACCCATGCTAGAATGTGTATTGAAATTGGCCACACCAACAAAATTCATTAATGTATTTAACTTGGTTTACAGTTCAGCCAAAGAGAAAATACATTTCTGCATTTTGATGAGGAAGATGGTGATGCTCAAAGTCCAAATAAGTCCTCTCTATCAGGTGGACACTTTTGGAAATGTTGGAGTAGCTTTAGGAATTTCAGTGGTGATCTTTCTCAATTTATTCAGGAAGATTAGTCTGGTTAACACCACTGTTTCTAATATTTTTGATTTGATAGTGGTTGGGATACTAGTACAGAGGGGGGGATAGACGGAGAGGAAACTTCAACTACAGTGGGGCAAGCTTAAAAAAACATATTTTTTTTCTTTTAACTATTAGCCCTATTACACTGATAGTTTTGACAGCTGCTGTTTCACAGTGTTAATGGATTAGGCAGTTGAAACTTCTGCTGTTAGTGCCATAGGCGAAGACTTCACAGAGTAGGATAAAGAAAAGGTGCAGTTCTGCAGCAGTGTCCATGTGTCCATAAGTTAGGATGCCTTTGAAAACAGGGAAGAAAACTGCACAGAGGGAAGTGGAGAAGGAAACTAGGATTGTATCAAAGCAGTAATATTTTAAAACTAATATTTTTTAGGTCTGTAATGTATCCAGTCTACCAGTGTTTGAGTCTTTATGTTTTGTAGCTGACATCAAGAGACTATCCATCTTCAGAGGCTCAGCAATGTGTTGTAGTGTGAGGTGATCACTGCATGTGATGTAGTGTGAGGTGATCGCTGCATGTGATGTAGTGTGAGGTGATTTCTGCATGTGATGTAGTGTGAGGTGATCGCTGCATGTGATGTAGTGTGAGGTGATCTCTGCATGTGATGTAGTGTGAGGTGATCACTGCATGTGATGTAGTGTGAGGTGATCGCTGCATGTGATGTAGTGTGAGGTGATTTCTGCATGTGATGTAGTGTGAGGTGATTACTGCATGTGATGTAGTGTGAGGTGATCTCTGCATGTGATGTAGTGTGAGTTGATCACTGCATGTGATGTAGTGTGAGGTAATCACTGCATGTGATGTAGTGTGAGGTGATCTCTGCATGTGATGTAGTGTGAGGTGATCACTGCATGTGTTGCAGTGTGAGGTGATCACTGCATGTGTTGTAGTGTGAGATGATCACTGCATGTGATGTAGTGTGAGGTGATCATTGCATGTGTTGTAGTGTGAGGTGATCACTGCATGTGATGTAGTGTGAGGTGATCACTGCATGTGATGTAGTGTGAGGTGATCACTGCATGTGATGTAGTGTGAGGTGATCACTGCATGTGATGTAGTGTGAGGTGATCACTGCACAGTGATATTGAAAATCATGGTTAATTGAGTAACTGAACACAAAGCCAGTCAGAAATCTGTCTTAGTGAATTCCTAACATTATGGAAAATGGGAATATCTCTACACTGAAATTTTCCTTCATATTCAAATGCATTTCGTGGGTGGGCCATTTTAGTGCCTGCTTCCCACCACTGAACCTGTGGCTGAGATTTCTCTTCCTCTTTTGTCCTATTGAAGTACTTTTGCTTGTGTATGGTAATATACTTAAAAGTACATGATGTGCATAATTCAAAGGGAAAGAATGCTCACACATTTTGATGTTTAGGATATATTAGTACCATTTTAATGAACTGGATGACAATTACGTTATATAAACATAAGCAGAAGGATTCCATGCATGTAAAACACATGTATACAGCAATCAGAAAATGTAGTAAATACCCAATTGTTGCTTCTGCTATTCTGTAACTGCCCAGACCTGCATTCATTCTATTATGTCACCAAGCCCTCTTGAATGTCTTCATTAATATTCTTCTCAAACACCAAGTCTGAAAGTGCATCCCACTCTCGCACTCATGCTCACCACAAACAACTATTTCCTGTTCAACTCAAATTAACACTTCAATAGATTTTGTGCCTTGTACATAGGTCAGTGCACTTGCATTTCTCTGAGGGCATTTTTATTGCTCCATGTACCTTCTGGTTCTGAAAGACTGTTGTATGAGACCATTGATCGCTTCCTCCGTGATGCCCTATTAAGACCATTTCACTCTAATTCTTTCACTGCACTCTCTCTCTCGCTCTCTCTCTCTCTCTCTCAATATTTCCCTTCAGGTTCTCTGAAATGGAGTACAGTTTTCCAGATGAGTCCTTATGAGTACTTTGACAAAGGAGAAGAGGTAGAGGTCTGAATGAAAAGCCATTTGTTTGCAAAACATTAAACATAGTTACAGGTACTGTCAGACACTGTGTTCCACAAACAGAGGTGATAAAGGGGTCTGGGGTGTTAGAACAAAGACTCTGCTGTCATTGATCAGTATACAGAACTAATCCTGGGGATGAATGTTGGAAGCACATAAGCAGGGTGGCAGTACTTACCTCCTTCATGTTCTCACCCACACACACCACTGATGCACTGAATTACCTTTCTGTATCGGCATTTCTGCCAGTACAGAAAGCAGAATGCAGGAAGTGAGGATTGTATCCCCAGCACTTTGCACTCAGGGTGGCTGCCCCCTTTGCCCCACCCTTGATAAACTTCTGCACCACTTCCTGTTGTGCCTCACAACTTTTGGAATTCCTTACCCAGAGAGGAAGGAAAGAGCTGAACTCCACCCACACACACACAAATCATCTTTATGAACTTGTTACTTTTCATTTGCAAACAGGGATGTAAACTGCATCCAGGACAGTACCAACCTGTAGGAACACAACATATGGTGCTAAGTATTCTGTATTGTTTGTGGACCCTCTTAAGGAAAGGTGTGTTCTTTTATTAACCTGTTTATAACTATCTGTTTTAATTATAGACTGTATTGGTATTTGTACATGTTTTGTGTGGGGATATTTTCATATATTGCCTTAGTCTCACTTCCAAATTGGTCATAGGCTTAGTGAAACAAAGATAAAAGATTTCAAATAAATTTCAAATAAGCAAATTATCCAGCTTGTTACCATGGCTGTCCCACTCCCATTTTCATGTTGAAATTCATGTTTCGTGCTGAATATGAAGGAAAACAGCTCATTACATATCCTGGCCTACTGTAGACCTTGTTGGATTATTTGTACTTTGGTACTACCTTACCAATTTCCTTCTTGGCTCCTTTTCTTTCCAAAAATCCAGTTGCTTTTCTTTACCAGACTTGTCATTTCCTTTTCTTTTCATCTTTTTTTTCTTTGTCCTCCTAGGCCTGAACTATTCCAACAATTAGACTTCAAATATTTGATCAAAACTGTCTGACCAATATATTACAGTAAATCTATAGAACTTTGCATCAGGGAATGGCTTTTACATGTTTTAATATCCCTTTAAGTATATGTAACTTACTTCTTCTTGTTATGACATCATAGATGGAATACATAGCTGTAGGGGTGTGGAGAATAAAGCTTATGACACAGAGGTATTTTGCACTGCATATGTGTGTGTAATTTTTAATACAAGTGTTATATTTGAAATGTCCATGTTTCGTGGCGACCATTACATTTCTTTCTTCACTTTACTTTCTTTGCATAATTTGTTCATTGTGATGTAGTTCCTCCTGACAGAGAAACTACAAAAGCTTTTCTTAAGGTGTTCTGGTCTGTGAACTGTGCTGTGGTATTAAAAGTTGTGCTATTTAGCTGGATAGGCACATATATTCATTTTGTGGGGTATTCCATGAGCGTTGGTCTGACTGATCTGATAGTCAGACCCCCATGTGGAAAATGGTGGCGGAGGGAGGAGTTGTGGAAGGGATGGATGGATATGGTATGCCTAGGCCTAAGAGGTGAAGGAGGCTAACTAGCTAAAGCACTGTGTTTAACAGGACCTACTTTTGATATTTAACACTTTTTTCAGTGTTATATTGTTTCTAAGAAGATGCTTAATTAATGTAGCTCTAGTTATGGCAGGTTAGTGTGAAGTACAACATTCTTGATTCAGGATGTAAATCAAAGGTAGTACAAATCTTAGTGGAGGCAGGATGGAAAAAGGAGAGTTAAGCATGAGTACACAAAGGTTGCAGCACCTTGTCCTTTCAAAGATGCTTTTGTTGTATTTGATGTTAAACTGTTCTAAATGCTGCTTACCTAATACTTTTCTAATTCTATTACAGGAAGCCCAAGCACTACAGGCTAGTTTCTGCCTTGCACAAAATGAGAGAGAGTACTAGGCATTGTAGCTTAGTACTAAGCTTTGTAGCCCTGCAAGTAGGAGTGAGGAATCTCATCCTAGAGAGGCAGGGAAATTCCAACAAATGAATCATGAAACATCTGTAAGTGGGAGAGACAACATCATGCAGAAAAAGAAAACAGATAAATGGAAGCACTATAACAAGGAATAGAGTTGTGAACTTGAGCAAATGGGGGAAGACCTGTTCAGTTTGCTACAATTGGATTACAGTATAGCTCTGACTTGTTGGGTGAAGGTACCAGGTATTTATGGGATAAGGTTGCAGGGACTTGTGGGAGGAGGTTAAAGGACATATCAGAGGCTGGGGCTACTGAATGTTATGAAGTACAAAAGGCCGTTTGACAAGTTTATGGCAGTTCCAGCAGTATCACGAAGGGCAAATGCAGACCATAAGAATGAAAGTGTCAGAAGAGGGGAAATTGGAACAGACAGAAATTACTTAAAATGAATTTTAACAAAGTTGACATAAAAGGCAACATGTCAAATCATGTCACCTGCAGGCAGTGAATGGGAGCCTTGCAGGATATAGCAGCAACAGACTATTCTGAGGAAGACTGGGGGGAGAACTCTGAAGGAGTCAGTTGTTAGGTGACAGGCAGATCCCAGCAACTTATGTACCCAGGTAATAAAATGGGGGGGGGGTAATGTTAGATGTGTGCAAAGGTAAGAATTGGCACCAAGAAGAAGGCAAAAGCAATGAGGGGCTTAGAAAGATCAGCAAATGAAAGCTTTGGAGGAATGAAGCAGAGGAATGGAGAAAGATGAGAACCAAAATTAACAAAGGCGAAAGGGAAATGGATTGCAATAGAGTAGCTAGAAGCTACCACATAAAGCATACTAGTAGGTCAAAGCTGGGGGGGAACCCAGTTGGAGGAGAGTCAATCAATACAAGTAGTTTATCAACACTTCAGTGTAATAATAAGGGTATGCATGAACAGTGTTAGGTGCAGGGGTCTGCATTACTAGATGGATTAGGCAGGGAATTGATGTGGAGACTGCAGGAAGAGTAGTATGTAAATATTCTAGGCTGGAGGCTAGATAGGAATAGTAGTAATTATGACAGATATAGGTCATCTACACACAGTGTTGAAGATGCAGTCAAATGATATATGGCAGGGTCGAGGGCAATCAGTTAATTGATCAAGTGGAACAAGAAATTAGCTGAATGGTAGAAGAAAAGGACCTCTATTAGTACCCAAGATTAAAAGGTCATGATAGATATCTTAGTGATCAGATGGGGTCCAGGGATATACAATCATAGCTGGCTGGAGTAAGTTACAAAATGCTTGCAATAATAGGTTGCATCTCAGCCCAGAGGGGACAGCACTGCTAAAAGCCTGTTTGCAAATGTACCTTAGGATAATAGTGCATTTTGCAATGAGGTGGAATGATGGGGAGGTGAGATACCAAAGGAAGGGAAGGAGGATGCAATTAATACATGAGGAACGTAACCTGAAGCCAATTTAATGGAAAGCCATGCTTAATGCCAAGAGTTTAAGTTAAAATGATGAGAGAACTGCAGGCAGTGATATCAGCAGAATGAACAAGCATGTATTTTTTTCATTCCATTCATTCATTCATCAATATATTTGTATGGGCCATGAATGGCAAATACTAACACTAAAAGAGAAGTACAGCTTGAAAGAGTTTAAACACCATAAAATGAAATACTAACAGAGTAACTTGTACAGAAAGCATGATACCTGTATGCAGAATGTTAATCCGAATCATATGAATAATGCCAAAGGAACTGTGTATACAATATGAGTAACTCGGTTTTCAAAACTGGAGAAATGAGTGAGGTGAATAATAGAAAGTAGTAATATGAAATGGATAAGTATTACAATTATAGACAGAGTAGAAATCAAGCATGCAGAATTTAATAGGAACAAAGGCTCAAAATGATTGTGGATGAATGTTTGAAAGTGAGTTTAGTGGTTTTAGAGGAGAGTGTTTAGCAGCTTGCTAGAGACATGGAATAACATGTTGATACAGAAAGGGGAGGTAAAGAATAGAGAAGTGTAATGGGAAGGTGGGGAATAATGGGAATTTTCTGATCATCAAGGGGAAATCTGTAGCATAGATACATGAAATATGGGCAAATGGAAGAATAGGCTAGGCTAGGAAAGGTCCAGTACCTGTCTTTGATTTTATACATCGGGAAGACCTGCTGTAATGAAAATGTATGAGCAAAAGCAGTTAATAAGCAATGCTGTTATGTGAGTTTCTGAACTGAGTTGCACATTGCTGTGTACTAGTCTAATGGCAGTGGTCCACACTCTATATTGGTGTCCTAATGGCAGTGGTCCACACTCCATATTGGTGTCCTAATGGCAGTGGTCCACACTACATACCGGTGTCCTAATAGCAGTGGTCCACACTCCATTTGATGCAACTGTTTCTGTACCCAGGTTTGTCATTGTCCACCACCACAGTGAAATGGGTATAGACCTCCTTTCTGCCCGGCTGTGGCAGTATGTATACCCACAGCTCCTTGTGCACTAATAATAAGTAGAATCACATTGATCTCCTGCTGTGTTTCCCAGCAGTATACTGCAATGCATCCAGGGTGCCCTGTGCCCTACAGATGTATAAGGTGTGCAAGCAGCTATGTTAACCTGATTAACTCACTGGTGAATAATTAGAGGGCTACTCCTGTGAAGGTGCATAGTCTGCAGTGTTGTGTATGGTACATAACCTAATTAGTCTGAAGCACTTAGTGTTGTACATGTGTAGGGTACTCTGGTTGTTGTGTCATGTGTGTATGGTCATCCAACTACTCTGCTGCATTGTTATTGTGCAGAACATAAAACTACCTTTTATGTAACATGTTGGTAGGCACTTCACAGCCTCCATAATGGACAGTACACAGTGCTGCCCAGCTGTTTCCTTTACCAGTCACCTGCTTGGTTCCCCAGGGATATTTTAATGTGCCAGTCCCATTGTGGTGTTAGTGCTGTTGTGCTGTTCACTCCCATATTGTGTACACAGTGGACCAGCACCTGTATAGCTTTCACTGCATCTGCTTGGCACCTGACTCCCCATCTGCACAGATGGTAGTTTGCAGGGTGCATTTGCCAGCACTGACTGTTGCCCTTCATTTGCAAAATGTGACATCCTTTTCAAGCTGCTGAAGGCCAATATGGATGGGAACCTCACTTTTTGAGCATAACAGCTGTACCATTATGCCATTATTTTATTTTTACGGAACTTTTTTTTTTTTTACAAAGTTTATAACTTCACCAAGAAAACTGCATATTTCACATATGGAACCAAAAAGTAGAGAAGACCCAGAAGAACTTTGAATACAACCATGGACAAGCCAAATGGAATTTAAAACATAAAACAGTTAAACAGTTGACTAGCTCACTCATAGTTATTTGTTTACAATGTCAATCAAATGTAATATTTATCTGCTAGTTATTCTAACATGTATGATAATAAGTATGCAATAAATAAATGTGCAATAATCACTCAGCTTTTAAAAAACTGTAGACATAGTCATTTATAGCAGTTTGTTTGTTTCTTTCGGCTTTTCCTGGTTAGGGGTCGCCACAGCGGAACTCCGGTCCACTAATGATTGGCAGTAGATTTTGACGTGCTGGCTTGCCGGGCCTAACGCACAACCTTCAATGAAGGAACGCCCATTCACGCATGTCACCACACAGAAGTAATGACTAAATGACATAGTCATTTATAGCAGTATGTAGTAAAATAACAGTCTGACAAAGTTAATGTCATGTATGTTGCATGTGCTATATGTGATTTCTATGTGTGTAATTGTCATCTCAGTATTGAGCCTGATGCATGCAGTTTAGTTTAGGTTACCCTTGCGGAGTCTAAATGACTATAAAGTTCACTTTGACTTTGAGTTGTTGAACACATCCCACAAAACCTCAATGCACTTTTGGCCGTTTTGCTCATAGGGACTTCATCAGAACATCACACATGTTCAGCTTTTTGTTGCAATGTAATTTATATGGCTTGGATTTCCTACCTTGAAGTAGGGTCCCAGCCCTCTAATCTAGTGTGTTGCAGTATTGCATATCAATTATTAATTGGTGTTTGATATGCTGTGAAATTTTCCAAAGCTGTAAATCAGCAGTTCATTATTTAACCTGGTATACGGGGAGGAGAGGGTAGGACAAGTTTCATCTTGTGTTTTTTCTTTATATTTCCAACTTATGATTTAAGCTATTTAATTGGAGACTATACTGTATCAAAACATCTAAACTGCGTATATATGTTGGCATTGTTGGTTGTTTTCAGAAAGTTCAAAGCGTCAGGTCCAAGATTGTAAATGAATTGTAACACTTCAAGCTGATACACCTTTTACTCAAGTAGCTTTGCAATACTTATTGTCCTGCACAATACTTCTCAGTTGTTTTTTTTAAGCAAAAAGATGACTGCTTTCATGTCGGTATGTAAGCGCATGTTAGTATAACACTATTTTGGTTACTCTGGATAATTTGGGTTTGTATTAATTCCAACAGGTATTTGCTCATTCAAACTGTATATGGGGTATAGCTGTGTGTTCATTTTAATACCAGTGTTCTAGTAATGATTTCATTGCTTCATGATATTTGAGTAAAACTCAATTTGATATAATTTTGCTCTTATGGCAGCTTCTCTGTCTCAGCCTATGCCTCATGACTGGTATCCATGCATCCAAAACTATTAAAAAAATGCTATTGATGCTATGATGTGCCCTACTTTATCAAAGCTTTAATATCCTATGCTGTCTGCAGTTTGGGGTAGAAGGATACTAATGGATTTTAACAAAGCTGCCTGTGATTAAGGGCAACAATCAGATTAACCAAGTTTTATATTTTAAAAACATCAAGATCGAAGGAGAAATCATAACTCAGCATGTGTATATAATCTAACAGATGTTTTATTGATGCTTACTTCTAGACTTTGGTCCAGTCAGAATCCAGATGAGATTCCTTAATGAAAATCATTAGTAGAAGCTGACAGAAGTAATGAGCTATATATATATATATATATATATATATATATATATATATATATATATATATATATATATGGATCTAGGACATTCGTCCGAATCCATAATAAATGAATGCACTTTAACGAAAGCACTTTTATCAAAAAAGTGCTTTCGTTAAAGCGTGTTACAAAAAAATAAATAAAACACTACCCCCCACATCCCCCTTATTTAATATTTTCCCTCTGAGACTGCACTACAGTGGGGAAAAGGGAAATTTCCCTTACCCACACCGTAGTACAGCCTCGGCAACAGGCATACTTATGTGAAAGTGCTTCTTCGGTGAAAAGCACTTTTGTGTAAGTATGCCCAGCAGTTTGGGTTTCGGTCATTTGCTCACTCGAGCAAACGTCCTAGATCCATATATATATAAAAAATATATATATATATATATATATATATATATATATATATATATATATATATATATATATATATAAAAAAGAGAGAGAGACTTATTCAGGACTCACCTGTGTACAGCTAATCATTAGGCTACTTGTGTGTTTAGGTAACCAGATGAGCTAAACCAATAAAGCATCCTTTTGTATGTGAGCAATCTCCTCCTGTACCTTCCCTTTTGGAGGCTTTTTGCTACTATACAACAAAAACATAAAACTTTGAAATTGCTGCTGGTACACACTCAGAACCAACAATGGCACTGATATCCTGTGTAAAACAAGAAAGAGAAGTATCACACTGAGAAAATATAATTAAGATAACTTTGCCAAGGGTAGGAAAGCCTGTTAATGTCCTGGAATCCATGGATTATAAAGATGAAGACTAAGCAAAAAAAATGTTAAAACTACTCCTATGTTTACTTCCTGTTTGGGATCTTGCTAAGGATTTAAGACTCTGCAGCCTATCAGGCGATTGATTTTAAGTATGAGACAAATACTGATTCTAAGCCTTTCCATAAGGCCTCTCCATTTGCATTTCTGACTGTAGTTACTGTACCTCTCTTGATGAGAAGGCTGCTTATTAGTTAGGATACCTTTGAACATAAGATGACCCTTGTAGAAGATTAAGGAAATACCTTTGGGAGACTACACATTTCCTCTTCTCTTTTAGTATCCTTCAGCAGTGAATGTGCACATTAATTAAGGAATCCAGTCAATATTGATGAATGTGTTTATATGCAGTTGATGAGAATCATTTCTGTGACCAAGGCTGACTAGTCGTTACACAGAATGCAGATAATAAATGCATTATAAATCCTGACAAAAGTCCATGACTACAACAGCCCTACAAGGCAAAGTGTTAATTTCTCACAGAAGATGCCAAAGGGAGCCTGATGAATTACAAAACATGATTTGCAGAGAGACAGTTACAGAAACTCCTTTTTCAGAATTCCAAGTCAAGAAGCCTCCACTGTGGAAATAAAACCTACCCTGCGAGGATCTCAAGTTAGTATTTTCCGCTGACATTTTTTCATTTAAGCATACCTAGACGATGAGTGCCTGATTGATACTTCATTAAACCAGATGCCCAAGTTTTATTAGGGGACCTTCCTCTAATGGTGTTTAACTGGGGCCGTTTGAAGGGTTTACCTTGCCATTACTACTTCCATATAACAAATCCCCCCCACATTGAAAAAAAAAACAAAAAAGCAGTGCATATTATGTCAGAAAAATGTTTGCTGCTATGGTCTTTAAATGGGGCTCATACTTTACAAATCCACACTTAGGTACACCCCATGACGTGTATGATTTTCTTTCTTAGCATAGAGAATTAGTGGGTAGTAATTACCTTCAGTAGGTTACGTGGGTAGCTCACATTTTCTGAGCTGATCTTTTATCTTTTATTTTCCTTTTTTTTGTTCATTGCTCAGTATGAAATATCATTATGGAATATTATCTTTGCACCCCTATCAAAACTAGTTGAGGCTGTGCGCATACAATTGATGGCATATTAGACTAGTCATTTCGTCTGTACTTGTCATGAAACACTGGTGCTATAGTGGGCTGTAACTTCTGTCTCCCTACGTTAACTTGTTTGGATTGAACTGAATGGTCTTTATAAATAAATTCCTTTCACCTGGCAAATGTATTTCTTAGAATAAAGACAGACTTACCTGAAAAAAAGTCAAAGGGTGTAAGTCTGCATTTAAAAATTAATTTGGGATTCTTGCATGGCATTAACTTTGCTTTTTTTGACTGCTCCCATGGTAAGTATTTTCAGAAACAATGATCCTGCTGTCAAAAGTAGATTTGTTAGGAGGATAGAACTTGAAGCAGTGTTCCCTATCAGAACGTCAAGAGCTAATATACTGGAATACCTTGAAAATGCAGGAAAAAGGCAATTTCTCCAACAAGATTGTGATTTGTGCAAAAGGTTCATACACATTTAAAGGAGTTTTTGCATACGTGATTTTGGGATTCTGTTTCCTTCCTATAGTGTGGAGTGCCACACTTGCCGATTGCTAACTTGGTGAACAAACTTGACTTCTTCACATAACCACTGCACCATGACAAAGTGGTTAGGGGCAGGTTAAAATGTTGCCCTGCGGGTGATCCTCAAAATTAAGTAATTCTAAAATGATCAGGTGGTAGCTGCAATTAAAAACATATTTATATTTTATATGAGACATACTTCTGAATTAAAGGACAACTGTGCCCTAAGCACCTTTTGGATAAGGTGCCCCTAGTGGATATATGCAAGCTGATCAGCTGGAAAACTGTATACATATGTATTTGTCAACTTTTTATACTTCAGATGAATAAACAGACATGAACACTGATTCATTTAAGACATTAACTGAAATATTATAGATAAAAATAATGCCCTAGGTGCTCTAGGCGATAATGTGGTAACAGCCACAAGTATACATCGGAACACAGGATCACCCATATCCAATACCCTCCCCAAATGTTAAATAAAATTGGAAGTGATAAATGCAGGATAGCATTACTGGATTAGTTATTAGGGGGCATGAATGTGGCTGTGCAGATTTACAGTTAGACAGACACATCAAATGCTCATGAATCTGCACTGTATCAATCATTTGCAGTGTCCTTTTCCCTTTTGCTTAACCATGGAGGGAGGGTGAGAACTTCACCTGTAGTCTGTTTCAGCATCAGGTTATGCTGTATGTTTTGCAGAGGCCAGAAATGGTAATGACCTCTGGACGTCACTGCAAATCACCACTAATTTAACCATATGTCAATCCCTGAGACTTTATTTTAGGATCATTAGTACAGTCAAAGGACAACAGTTTGCAGTTAGAACAAGTACTGTTACTGAGTGACACTGGAATACATAATTGGAACAAAAGTATTGCATAAATCTGAAACAAAGGGGCTGTTGAAGAGGAAATGAATACTCCTCTGATAATATGACATAATCCAGGCTTCTGTTTACTGTCTTCTAGTGAGGAAGTCAAATTTTAACAGGGAATAAATCACAGCAGATTCTGCCCTGTATGTGGATATAATTAATGTGTTGACGCTATCAGTATGATCTAATTATCCTGCTGAAATGCCTGAGGAACAAATGATTGTAATCAAAAACTAACAGTTCCTAATTAATAAATGTAATAATTTCAACTTCATAAAACTGGTATTGAATTTAGATTTTTTTTAACTCTCAAGAGATACTGTTGAATTTGAAAAAGAACAACCACTATCACATAGAATCTCAGAGCTTGTAAAGAACTCTTTATTTTAACAGTAGCTGGAATTCAATAATTTTACTTTCAACCTGCAAAGTGTAATTATGTCATTGAGAAGCTTAAGCTCCTTGTATTTTTCCCCTTTTCGTGTTGCTAACACTCACATCTAGAAATGTTCCTCTACTTTGTATGTCACCATATAAGATTAGTATTTTATGTTGTAGAGGTCAGTGTTACTGTCAAGGGTGGGTATCTCACTGGCATTCCTTGATAGGCTAGTGATGTAGGTCATACCTTTCAACTGTACAGATTTTTGCAGAATGTCCAGATTTTTGTCTCATATTTGTGGTCCATTTCTCATAAAATTGTGTTTTTTTAACAAATATTTGGCAGTTAAAGTAAAAAAATGACAGTCATTTGAGTTTCAGACTTCTTACCCTTCAAAAAATTCTTGCTAATGCAAAACCTGTTATTCTTTCAATTTTCTAAGTTTGTAAGAGCAATATCTAAAAAGTGCCCCTATTTTTGGGATTATTAATGACTTTGTCCAGATTTCTTGCTCCAAGAGGTTGAGAGGTATGACATAGGTTTCGTGGAGAAGACAGGAGCTTCATATTTCAGCTGGTGGGGTAAAGTCTGTATATGTACAATAAATCATCTCTCTTCTAGCTGTAGCATATGAAATATGCTGGCCATACAGTTTAGGTTGGAAGATTAAAAACTGGTAGAATGTAGTTTCATTCTGCAACTGTTATGGATTTTGCATTTAAATTTATTGTGAGAAAACTGACCCACCCACACCCCCTATATACATCCTTTTGCTATTATAATCAGTTCCAGGGTTGGTGCAGCACTGGATGTATACAAATCCCTTCTGCAGTGACCCATTCAGAGGAATCTGCATTTTCAGTGAACTAGTAAACAAAAAATTCACCAGCCCCCAGTGACAAAATGGAGGTTAGGTGACTTGGCAAGTGATAGGCCAGGAAAATGTTGGGGACTCCAAGTCAGACTGTCAACCAGTCACAAGTGGAGTCCCACAGGGCTTGGTCCTGGGCCCTCTCCTGTTTGGCATCTACTTCTCAGAAGTCCAGGCCAACACAGAAGGACTCTGGCTGACCAAGTTTGCCGATGACTGCATTCTAGGTGTCATTATCAACTCCTCAAGTGATGCAGACATTCTACAAAATAGCCTCTCTGACAGCAGTGACTGGTGTCGGAACCATGGCCTGAAGCTTAACGCCAAAAAATGCATTATCATCCCCTTTGGAAAAAACTCAGTTCCCATGAATTACCATATTGATGGGAGCCCATTGAACACTGAAGGGGCCATAAAAGAGCTGGGCACCCAGGTTGACACCACTTCAACTTTGACCACCACATTGCCACTGTGGTCAAAAAGTCCTTCTATGTGGCACATTTTATAACCAAATGTTTTATATCCAGGAAGAAAGATGTCATCATCCCGCTCTACTCATCCGTCAATAGACCAGTCATCAAATATAGCACCCCATTTGGCATGTACCTGACCAGACACCTACAACAGCCAGAGAGGCTACAGAAGTACCTCACAAAAAGGATCCTAGGCCTTAAACACATGTCCACATGGACAGACTCAAGAAACTTCAGCTGTTCTCAGTCTCTTATCATCTACGTAGAGGTAATCTCTGCTTGACTTACAAAGCCCTGTCAGACCCCTGCTTGAAATGCCACACCTAAAGAAATCCCAATCCCCCTGTACTACACGGTCCAGAGATCACAACCTCATTACCACAATTAACAGAACATGCTGGAGGGACAGGTTCATCTCCCAAAGACTGCTCATACTCTGGAATAGGCTTCCCATTCATGTCAAGCAGAGCACCTCGCTAGCCCTCTTCAAGAGAAATCTTGATGAGTGGATGGGTAACACAAAGTTCACTCCAGGGATCATTCCAGTTGCCCTGCTGGATAGGAGAACTGTGAACTAACATCTGGTGGCATGGTGCCTGGGCAATTTTTTTTGGGGCTAGGTTTGTAAAAGCTCCAGGGCCGTTAGCCTTGTACACACCTATAAACCTATGAAGGTTAAGTGACATTATGACTACTTTGTGATGAGCAGTGACAATCAGACAGGCACATAAATGCGAAAACCTTGGTGAGTGAGCAGAAATAAGCATGCATTGTATGCTTGCTTGGAACCACAAATGGGGATTACAACAAAACTAAAAGCAATTCTATGTTACCATGATGTGAAGTACTGCTGTTCCCGGTGATGGTCTGAGTTAAATGTCAACATCATTATATTGTGGATGAAATTAGAAGGGAGAGTGTGCT
Source organism: Protopterus annectens (assembly GCF_019279795.1). Lineage (NCBI taxonomy): Eukaryota > Metazoa > Chordata > Ceratodontiformes > Protopteridae > Protopterus > Protopterus annectens. The sequence continues at coordinate 1,605,672,032 of NC_056741.1, forward strand.
GGGTCATTCATTGCAAGCACCCTTGAGAACCTGGTTTGAGTTTTGAATTTGGAAATTGGGAGAGGACACCTGTACCCTTCAAAAGTGTTGTTGCATGACTAGCAAAGTGTATTTAAAATACTGTACTGTGCCTAAACAAATCACATGTGCAATAATAGTCTGCACAATTTAGAGAGGTGGCACATTATATTGTACTCTAGATTGCAAAGCAATTTACATGTAGATTAAGACACTATTTCATTGTTGCAGATGCTTGTAGAATACTTGATTTCAAACATGCTTGTGGTTGCAGAATGTAAATATTTGGGGGGGGGGCACAAGCATTTGCAGTTGCATTGAATATGTGATTTCAAAATGCTGTGGTGCTGCACTGCCCTTTTAGAAGGTGGAAGTAAAACTTGTGAACACCAAGAAGTACGAAAGGCAAAATGTCTTTTTTTTTGATAAATGCAGCAATGTGCTGATGACTGAAGGCATTCTAACAACTGCACGAGATAGTCTCTTCAGATGGGAACCAACATGGTGCAGAACAAGACTGCATCTAGAGCAACTCTGTGATCATAGCACAACTGATTGATGGATGCCAGCTCAAAAGGAATCTGATATACAGTGTGCAAAATATTTGCACCATATGTGAATCCTATGCAACATGTAAGTAAAGTATGCATCTCACTGAATATACTAGCATTTGGGACATTCCAACACCAAATAGGTAGCAAAGAAAGATGGCCTCTGATTTCAACCTCCTTTAATAGACAAATTCCTGACCTCTGGCTAGTGAAGCTGGGAACTGCTTGAAGTTCTCATAAATACTAGCCAAGAGATGTGCAGCCATGGAAAGACTGCATGATACAGTACACCTCCTAATAGTACTCGGTGCCACCGAGTGTCACATTATGATTAATGTACCAAGCGTGGAAGATGCCACAATGTTTATCAGATGCAGGGGCTGGCATTCTCCCAGCCATTTTGGGTTGTACACATAGTTTGATAACAGCTGCCAGCACAATACCAAGAAAGTGTGTATGAGATATGTACCTTTCCATGATGGACCTATTCCCTGTGGACATCATATGTGTCTGTAATTAGTTCTACGATGTGCTTGTGTACAGGTAATTACTTACCAGGTACAAAGGTGTGTCGGTATCATGTAATGTGCTAGTGAACAGTTAATTACCTTTCAGGTGCAAAGAGAGTAGTATTCGGATGTGTGCATGCGCACCTCTGTTTGTAATTAAAGGTTATAGTCTCCATCCTCTTGAGCCCTTGGAGATGACACTTGTACAATATCCACATAATGCAATTGAAAAGGTCTATAATAAAGTGCACAGGCTAACATGGATGATAATTGATTTAGTTCATGTTGCAAAACTCCAGATTGTTTTTCTGGGTACATCTTGGAAGTGTCATCCAAAATAATCCCAAGAAAATATAATGGATTGTCACCTGTAAGTATACTGTGCTACAGTATAACATCTAGGCATGGTAACAATCCAGTCAGATATACTAACGTGTGAAGGACGATGAAGATAGCATTAAGGAAAATGTTTCATTGGAACAACTTTGTACAGAAGGATGTTAGGCCAGCCAGACACAGGAGAAGCATTAGTGTATAGGATGATGAGCCCAGCATACCCAGGCGCATCAACACTGTAAAGTCAGGTAGGAAATGACATACCATGACATGTCTCATATGCTTGACTCTCATATTTGCATGCAGCCATCATAAACACAAAAACCTTGGTAATCGAACATGCAGCTCTCATAAATGCAAAACCCATCATTTGTACAAGGTGCACACTGTGTTTTTTTCCTTAAAAGAACAGACTACAGCAGAGAATGTGCATTCTTGCTCAAAATTAACTGAAGTTTTTTAACATGGCATTGTACACAGAGTGCACAGTGATTACCAATGACCTTTACGATCAGCCTGACCATGACACACAGAGCTGCTGCTCGAATCCTCCACTTCACATGCCTGCTAGGAGTGTGACTGCCTATATTTGAGAAGGGGGTTGAAATGCAGATGTGTTGGGGCTGCATTGCGGTGCAGCTAGAATAGCTAGTGGACCAGGATTAGATGCACCATGCTGATGCAATGATGTTCTGGCTGTAAGGTTCTTCAGTGATTCCCCCACACCAAACAAAAAAAAAACAGACCTGTGTTGTTCAGTCTGTGATTAAAACTTGTCTCAAAACTACAAGCTGGCAATGACATGTTTTAGACCATACAGCACATACAACACTGCCCTCACTTCTACCTAGTTAGATGTCCCATGCACTGGCATACATAGCTCCTTACTTGCAGCATCATGCATATTTGAAACCATTGTGGTGCTGCATGTGATCTACTTGGGAAGGCAGCCAAAGGACTACATAAATCCCAATATGCAGAGGCTTCCTGATATTAACAAGCTCACTATTTGTTTATCCATGCCCACGGGCTGAGCAAACCTAATAGTATTTAGCTGGTTTAGTTGATTTTCCATTCCAGATTAATCTTGCTGTAGTGTGGAGCCATTACTACTAGCAATATTATGCAATTGCTCTTTGCCAGATGCAGAATTCTGCTGTATCTCTGGACAACACAACCTTGCCTTCAGATACAACAGATAGTATGAAAAACCAGTGGAGATGTGCAATGTCTGGCCACCTGCTGTGGTCTGTCACTTCATACCACCTGTTGCAGCTGTACTTGGTGGAATTGTTGGATTGGATCCTGTCTTGAATAACATCTGATTGTAGAAGCCATTGTCAAATGCTGCTGCAATACATAACCTTACAGTACAATGAAAAGAGATCAGGTAAGTGAGACGGTGCCTGTTAAATGCCAGATGGTCCTGCAGATTCTTGTATGAATGCATGCCCAAGCTGTTTACCCATACGTTCCCACATTATAAAACTGCTAAAATATAGCATGCATATCACATAACCTGCTTACTGCATTGTCCTCATCTTGGCCACCCTGGTGCTGACTAACATCCGCAGAACATTCTAAAATATATTTAAACCCATTGGGAATGTGTCTGTGTGTTTTTTTAGTTCTGTGGTATTGGTGTGTCAAAATTTTTTTTTGTGAACTTTTTTGCTGAATCTTTTTCATTAACTGAATTGGCTCATCTCATAAAAGGACTTGTTTTCATGTTTTACTGTTGGATGAATGATTTTTGAATCCACTATGTCAAAAACAGAAGAATGAATTTGCAGCTTCAAAAATATATTTTTCTTTATTTTATTTAGTTTCACTTTACTGGGTACTGAAAAAGTGCCAAGATGTACATTAGTGTTGGTAAGGAGGGGCTGTGAGGGTCTGTGTGCTAACCCTGCCTCTAACCCAAACTCCATCTTAGAAAAACTTTCTGAAATACTATCAACCAGACACACACTGCATACATTAGTATAGGTGTGCAACACAATAAATCTATCCCCCTTACCTAGCCCTTACTCAACACTAACCTGCAAAAACACACACACACTCCCTTTCCAATGTGGAAATGTTCTGTATATTTGAAAGCTCCATTATTAAAATCTGAGGCACACTTAGTTTACCATTATGGCCTTTTCCTCCTCTTGATATCCGCAGCACTCTAGAATGAGGAAGTGTTTCCCTTTGTTAATGAGCTTGACATGAACCCTTCTAAGCTATAGCTTTACCTCAGTCCCCCAAAAGAGGGTGAAATAAAATAAAAGTACAGATATTAAAAGTTGATTGCATCATCCTAATAGAAGAAGCAAACAAGCTCAATCTACTTCCCTATAGATTATACTGGAAAACTACAATAAAAGCCAATCTAAAATAATAAAATAATAAAATACCCCCAAAATACAACTGAAGCATACAACATCATAAAAGTCTATATCCAGCAATGGAACAAAAATAAAAATGAGTATAAAATACAAAAAAAATTGAGTGATTCCTCTATTTGATATAGTGGCAAAAAAAAATCAAATTTAAGAGCACAAATTATGCAGTGCCAACCAACATAGCTTTCTGCACCTAAATCAAACTTCAAACACACAAACCTTTCAGGAAACAATACAAATGTAATGCTTAAAACAAACAAAAAAAGCTATGCTTATCAAACTGCAGGAAACAGTCCAGAAAATTAAAAAACAATAAGTGCATTATTACAAAGTAAAGAAAATGTACAGTACATTACCCCAATAGAAATACCAATGAAGTAAAATTGTTTGTTAGCTAGAAACTGCAGTAGTCTAATACTCTGTAGCTAGATTGCAGCAGCTGGTCTGTAGCCCTAAGTTATATTATCTGTTTGGCATTGCTTCAAAAGCAGTCCAGTAATTGTTTTAATCTGTAAATTGTCAATTATATTTTATGTATTAAGCTATTTGTTCTGTGCAGCTGATAGGTGCAGTCTGCAAAGCATATCTGCAATAGTGTCCCCCATGTCTTGGAATTTTGGGTCCCTTGGGAGCAACAGTCTTGTACATCAATATTGCATAGGAGCATGGAATTACACCAGGTTTAGGCAGACTGTTTAGTATTTCAGAAGTTTATGTTTCAAATTTAACATAACCAAAATCAATATAATTTCTGTTTTTAAACTTTAATTCACCTTGTTCCTTAAATAATTTTATAAAACATTAAAAACTCTCACTTTTTATACTTTCAGTTACTACTCACACTGGATATTGTAGCTTTTAACTATAGTATACCATTAACCAGAATTTTTTTCCCATTGAAAAATGGAGCATATGATTGGAATGTCCATTTGCTTGATCTGCACTGGATCATACTGCGGCACATTATGTCTGTGGGCCAGGGAGATGGTAATTAATGCTGTCTTAATGAAAATAAATGAATCCATTTGTATTGCTTCATGTGCCTATCAGTCAGCATGAAATGCCCTGTTTCACTTTATACCATGCCCATAATGTTTTCTTTAGCTATAGAGGTACCCATCTATTACATTAGCTCACTAATGATGTTTAATTCGGCTGGATGTTGCAAAAAAGCACTAAATCATTTGGGGGTTTAGTAGGTTCCATTACTTTCTGTTCTCACCTTGCCTTACTGTATGTGCGCATTTACATGTCTGAGACATTCTCTTCTTAATATGAAATACTAGTTAATCTTGTTTTTGACTTTTTTGTGTAATCTGGCATACTTATCTTTCCAGGTGCTTAAGTATTATTTTACTATCCAGTGTGTGATTTTTTTTTTCTTTGCTCTGGACTGAATCATGACTAATGAGGAAAGTTTGTAGGATTAGCTACTTAACTAGTTATTAAATATTAAAATATCACTGTCACTCCATTGTAGACATGTCTCATACTCAGCATATACACAGACTTTTTCAAGTAAACAAACAGCTTAATGATTAGTCTGTTATGTTTTGATTCTGTTCAAACGTTTCTGCATTCTTACTGCCTCTACTGGTAATTATCTTTACCTCACTGGAGGACCAGTATCTTTGTTTCTTCAGAATATTTAACAAAAATAGAGAAGGAAGCTATCTTAAATTTGTCAAGGCAGTAAGAGTGTTGCAGCAATATGAATCGACACTTGAGGACAAGCAAAAGTAGCCTTTACGTCTGGGTTTATTGTACTTAAATCTGACTATCGAACATCTTGCTGCATTCACAGAGCACATTGGGGATGACCGAATTCCTGATATACATCTGTCCTGTATCATTTTATTTTGAAGCTGTGGCCTTGAGATTTTGTATTTCTAGTCCACAGCTGCTGTACAATGGGCTCTGATTACTTCTCATTTTAGCTAATCAATATCCACCCTAGCCTGTAATTAATTCCTCCTTTGCTCCACCTCGCCAGAAAAATTCAGATCACACCTGCTATATGCTTGGCATGCAGAAAGGTGGAAGTCTTTTTCTCAGGTACCTGATAAGTGATGCATGAATTTTAGAGAACAGCAGTGTGCTCACATCTGAAGGTTGAAAAACTTATCATCTTCTCTGAACTGTTTGTCAAACAGCCTTGGTCTGGGTATATGAAAAACTTTGGTTCTAGAGTAACAGAAGTGTATACGGCTAATTTTAAATGGTTAATCCAGCTCAGGGTCCTGTTGCTTTGGAGTCTATCCTCAATACAGTCATCACAAGGCAAGATATTCCACTGCTTTGAGCAAGTGTTCATTGTGAAGGACCACTATATCTCATGTGTGCTTTTGTGTGTGTGCACGCACAAAATATATGGCCCCCATTCAGAAGTCTTGCGTCTTCCCACTTTACAAAGATTCTCACAAATTTTCACAAAAAAGGCAAATTATGAAGTTTTTTTTGGGGGGGGGCAGTGTCCCAGCTGCATCTCCTCACCACTGCTACACATACTCCAAGATAATAGAAACTCAGATATTGCATCTTTAAAACGTATCTGTTCCAAGGATTGTGGTTATGTACTCTTTCTGTGGGCACGTATATGTTATGCATTGTATGTGTTTTATTTACAAATGTGTGTGTGTGTGTGTGTGTGTGTGTGTGTGTGTGTGTGTGTGTGTGTGTGTGTGTGTGTGTGTGTGTGTGCCCTTGTCTCTCAAGTTCTTTGTGCAAGAATTCTGGACAAATCCAAAAATACTTGGGGGAGGGGGTGGCAGGCTAAGGCCAAAAATCAAGAACAAATATTTAAATATTACTGTAATTTGCTGTAAAAGTTAATAGAATAGGTTTTGTATCAACTTGCATTTTCTGAACCATAAGAAGTATGAAACTCTGGCACTGACAGACTTTCTGATAAATCATTGAATTGAAGATTACGGTTAAAAATCGAGGTGCAAGGCAAAATATGATGCAAAATTACTGACATTCTGTGATATGTGGGATAGCATATGTATATAATATACCATTTAAAAAAAAAGGAAACATTGCCAGTGTCCCTGGTTCTGTTCTATCTATGCACGACAACCAGGTGAGTTGTTGGCATTCAAGCAAAATAGGTGTCAGCACAGGAATTTAGAGGAAGCACTAGGTACATAGAGGTCTTGCCTCCTTTTTTTTCCTTTTGCTATTAGTCCTATTCATGTGCAAGCAAATGTCATAAGTTTTGGTCTCCAGTCTCCATCTGAGGACTTCCCCAAACAGTGCCAACCCACCTTCAACAAAAGCAAGCAGCTGGCCAAACTTCAGCCTCTGCACTGCTAATCCTGTTCTTGAACCCATTGTCCTTTGATTCTCAAGTAGATATTCACCCTCTGTTTTGGCAGAGTTATGGAAAATACAATTCTGAATATTTATAAAAATAAGCATGGTACAAAGAAAATGCACATTTCTTTATAAAAGTACAACTAATTCTGTTTAGCTGTATTGTTTATGCATTAGCAAAGTCAGTACATTTGAAAATTCTACTATTAAAGCATTGTACTGTTTTTTAAGATGTTTTCATCTCTAATACAGATCCTAAGGCTAATGTCTTTTACTCTGTGATTATGGCATGTTTAATGACTTTGAAACAATTTCAGGGTATGTATTGAGTGTGTCTTAGGAGCCATGGGGTTTTGCATGAAGTAGGAGTAAGGTGGAGATTGAATAATTCTGAACTACTTTTTAAAAGTGGATAAATTAAGTAGAAAGACATTTTCTTCCATTGATGCTTTTTTGGCATCTCCAAAAATGTTAAATGAAAGAGTTCATTACAGGGCATGGTTTTATGTTGTTGATTTAACTGGGTGGGTGGACTGATTCTCAGCCATGACCAAATCCAGAAATGCAGTAAAAGCTGTAAAAATGTAGGCATTTAATTTAAGCAATATGATGCAAATGTAATGCGTAACGAGTGTACAATTAAAATGTAAGTTGTGACGATAGGAGGTACTGCCAGCACAGCTAGCTGGAATTTTGTAAATAATTATATGTCATTTGTGAATATCAAAATGATTTATACAAGATGCTTGAGTTACAAATGTATTAGAAATGTATGAATTGTATATTAAACTGATTTGTAAGATGTTTGTGTTGAAAAAGATTTTTATAAAGTGCTTGTGTTTGAAATGTATCCACTGTGTGCCTTACTGGAGAGAACAGAAATGTACATATACTATTCTAACTGTTTAAATGTGTATGTTTTAACAGAGGAAACTGGCATACAGGAGGTTAACCTCAGTCCAGCAAACTTTAAAATATATTTGAAATTAAATCACTTTACGGGCTAGGCCATAAAGATGCTATATCACAGGTTTCAATGCCGCCAGAGACACAACATCTGTATTACGAAGCTCTCTGCATTGTCTTTGAGGTGAACTAATTATTACTCTGGAAGAATGGAGGCATGATACTTTTTTATGACTTTCAGCATCTGCTGAGATCTGAGCAAAAGCCCTTGTGTGTGTATTTTTATAGGTAGGTGTTAAATCCTGCCAGCTTTCAACAATGGGGGTTTGCATGGGAACTAGAAGTCAGATGACCAGAAGTGATATCATTCTAGAAAAGTAACATTTTAGATATTACTTTGAGAAGTCTCTTAGTGAGACTGAACATTCTGCATTCTGTCTTAGGCCTGACAACAAGAATGACCATTCACCACATCATCTGACTTTCTCTATTAAGTAAGTAAGGCATAGTGATTCTCTTAGATTCAGTCAGGAATATAGTGAAGCTTAGTTTAGACAGTGTTTTTCTTTATTTGTCTCAGCCTGCCCTTCAGTGTTATTTTAAATAGTTCCTGTAATTTGAACTCTGATGTTACTGTGAATATATACTTCATATTTTCTTGTTTTGCTTTATTTATCATTAAATATATCTAAACCTGTCATTGTGGCTGATCTTTGTAAAGATTTATGTTTTGAGAGAATTTGCATATTTATTTGGTGACACTGTGCAGGCCACTCCTAATAGCCTTGCTCTCGGTCAAACTACCATTTGTATTAATATTAATTTCACTCAATATATATTGCGTATCTGGCAGGAGTGTCTAGTGGCAGTAGTAACTACCTTATAGTCTGAGCAAGACGGGCACATAGCTAGTAAACCTGAGCCAGCCCTTTCTAGGTGTGTATGTGTGTAAATCAAATCTCAAAGACGGTGTGTGTCAGCTACTCGGGCAGGACACGAAGCACTGGTTGGACAGTGGGTGCTGGTGGTTTCGGCTTGGACACTCAGCTGAGATCTCAACTCTATAGCTGTGCCAGTGGGGAGTCTTATTGGGGATCTAGAGAAAAAGGGAGAAACCACCCTCAGACTGACTGTGGTCTCTATGTGCTCGTAAGGAAAATTGCACTTGATGCAGAGAGCTTCATCTGAAAATACTGGGTGTGTTCATGTCATCCTCCCTGTATACATCCCCCAGTGGTGCCAGTGGTGAGGATTGAGGCTCCTTGATTATTGGTCCAGTGATGGGTTATCACATTATTGGCTGACAGTGAAGGGATCACCACATCACATATTGGGATTCAGTGGTGTAGATACTGAATTCCTGTAGACTGTAAACTGTAAATAGTGCTCACTAAAAAAGTTGTTTGTACTCTCAAGCAGCCACAAGGTAGACATTCTGAGTTTCATATCACAATAGTTTTATTTATTGTTTGTGTTGGCTTAGTTAGTCATGGAGAGCAGGCAAGGATGTCAGCAGAGGATTATGACAAGCTTACAAGGAGACAGTTGTCTGAGATGTGCCAAGCCAAAGGATTGGTGCATGCCTACCTGACTAAAGCAAAAATGATGTCAGCCTTAACCACAGCTGCATCACAGACCAGCAAGCAGGAGGACAACCAGACTGACCTTCGGGATGCACAGCTCTCAGAAAATGGACAGTTCAACCTTTCCACAGAGGGCTTAAAAATCCATCTGGAGTTAAAGAGACTTGAACTGGAGGCCAAATGTTTGGAAACAGAATCAAAAGAGAGAGTGCATCATCTGGAGGCTGAAGAAAAGGAGAGACTGTGGCATTTGGATTCTGAAGAAAAGAAGAGATTGCTGCATTTGGAAGCTGAACAAAAGGAGAGATTGCTGCATTTGGAGGCTGAAGAAAATGACAGGCAGAGGCAAAATGAAAAGTAGATGCTGACTCTCCGACAGGATCATGGAGATAATGGGGAAGGGAATAATCAAACCCCAGAAAACAATAAAGGTCAGTAAATTTCTTCCACAATTTAGTGAGGGTGATAATTTTGATAGTTTTATTCATATGTTTGAAAGGGTATGTAAAACTGAAAGGGTATGTAAATAGTATAATGTAACCCAAGGGCTCTGGGTATGGTTCCTGACTCCCTTACTCCATGGTAAAGCTATAACTGCTGTTTCTAAATTGTCTGATCTTCTTCTTTCAGCTGCTCCCATTAGGGGTCACCACAGTGGATCATCTGTTTCCATTTCTTCCTGCCCTCTGCATCTTGCTCTGTGACACCAACCACCTGCATGTCCCCACTCACCACATCCATAAACCTTATCTTAGGCCTTCCTCTTTTCCTGTTACCTGGCAGCTTCATCCTTAGCATCTTTTTCCCACTATACTCTGCATCCCTCCTCAGCACATGTCCAAACCAACGTAATCTTGCCTCTCTGGCTTTGTTTCCAAACCTTCCAACCTGGGCTGACCCTCTAATATACTTATTCCTAATCCTGTCCACCCTTGTCACACCCAGTGCAAATCTTAACATCTTTAAGTCTGCCATGTCCAGCTATGACTCCTGCCTTTTTGTCAATGCCAATGTCTCCAACCCATATAACATAGCTGGTCTCACTACCCTCTTGTAGACCTTCCCTTTCACTCTTACTAATACTCGTCTGTCACAAATCACTCCTGACACTCTTCTCCACCCACTCCATCCTGCCTGTACTCTCTTCTTCACCTCTCTTCCACACTCATCATTACTCCTAACTGTTGATTCCAAGTATTTAAACTCATCCACCTTCACCACCTCTACTCCCCTGCATCCTCACCATTCCTCTATCCTTCCTCTCATTCACACACATATATTCTGTCTTAGTCCTGCTGACCTTCATTCCTCTTCTCTCTAGAGCATATCTCCACCTCTCCAGGGTCTCCTCCACCTGTTCCCTACTCTCACTACAGACCACAATGTCATCTGAAAACATCATAGTCCACGGGGACTCCTGTCTGATCTTGTCTGCCAACCTGTCCATCACCATTGCAAATAAGAAAGGGCTCAGAGCTGATCCTTGTAATCCCACCTCCACCTTAAATGCATCCGTCACTCCCACCGCAGACCTCACTGCTCTCACACTACCCTTGTACATATCCTGTACCATTCTTATGTACTTCTTTGACACTTCCGACTTCCTCATACAATAACACAACTCCTCTCAAGGCACCCTGTCATATGCTTTTTCTAAGTCCACAAAGACACAATGCAACTCCTTCTGACCTTCTCTGTATTTCTCCATCAACACTTTCAGAGCAAACATCGCTTCTGTAGTGCTCTTTCCTGGCAATCTAAATTGTCTGATACTGACTGCTTAAATTATAACACAGTAAAGAAATGTTTATTAGAGCATTTTAAGTTAACACCTGAAGATTATACAAAAACAGTTTTGTGAGCATAGGCGAAGGCAGATGAAAGTGTGTGTGAATATATTGCTGAATTAAGCACTTATTTTCATAGGTGGGTGAGTGGGTGTCAGCTCACCACTTCTGAAGGGCTGACAGACCTTTTGGTGAGGGAACAAGCCCTTAGGACTTTGCCTGAGGTCATGAGAATCTGGTTGGCAGATACCTTTTGGCTAGAGTTCACCTTCACTGGGAGGGTAGAAAAGGAAGCAATCAAGTAGGTGTATTTGAGGATATCCCTGCAGATGTCCTGATGGGGAGCAATTCTGATAATGCAGTACCTTGTGTGCATGCAGTTACACGCAGTCAAGCTTGGAGACAAGTATGTAGGTCTGGTATTCTTGGAGGAACCCAGACAGACCACACACTTGAAGCCTGGACTGGTGAGATGGTTACTTCAGGGAGGGAGCTACCCTGTAGCAGTGAGACTGAAGGTGAGCCACAGCTGCTGGTGGGTACTGATGTTCCCTTGAACAGAGTGATTGTAAAGGCAGAGGTGAGTAATAGTACCCAACCTGACAGTAAGGCATCATTGTCAGAGGATACCAGTCTTCCTGTGGAAGGGAGCTGGGAAGAGTAACATAGAGAGAGTTGAGACAGCCTCAGCTCTTAGACCCTAAGTTGTAAGTCTTCAAAGAGGTAGCCAGGGAGGCACCTGATTCTCAAGGGAATATGTATACTGCAAGTCATATGGGCATAAACGGTGCCAAGAGATGTATTAGCAGAACTTTTATTGGCCAGGGACTTCCAGGGATGTAACGGTACTGCAGGACCTGTGAGCAGTGCCAAAAAGTAGTCAAGGCAGGAGACAAGCTCCTCCAATGCCCTTGCCTGTGATTCAGGAGTCATTTCAGGGGGTAGCTATGGATATTGTGGAGCCTCTGAGCACCCCAGGTTTCATAGGAAAGAAGTATAGCCTAGTGGTAGTAGACTATGCTACCAAATACCCTGAGGCAGTGTTTTTTTAGAGATTTTTAATAGGGTAGGTTTCCTAAAAGAAATACTGACTGACAGAGGTGCCAATTTCATGTTAGACCTACTGGCTTTTCTGTGGAAGCAGTATGGGGTGAAGCACCTAAAAACCACCCCTGCCATCCGCAGACTAATGGTCTTGTGGAGAGGTTAAACGCTACACTAAAGACCATGCTACGGACATTTGCAGATCAGTTTAAGAGGAAGTGGGACAAACATTTGCTCCATATGTTGTTTGCTTACAGAGAGATACCCCAGGAATCCACAGGTTTTTTCATCCTTTGAGTTGTTGTATGGGCATAGGGTGAGGGGATTTGATTTGTGATGAGTGGGAAGGGTGAGTGTGAATCCCACAAGGTCTGTTGTGGCATTTATCCTAAACCGGATTCACTTCAGAATCTCGAATGCCTGAAAACCCAAATGTCATATGGTCTAGACCATATGATCGAGTTTTCAGAAGCGAAATTCTGAAATTAATCCAACAAAAAAAAAAGTAAAATAAAACGTTTCTGCAGGGGGGCTTCTTAAATATACCAACTCTGAGATTGCACTACAGCAAGGAAAAGGGAAATCTCCTGTTCCGCACTGTATGCAGATCTTCGGTCAGAATTTTGAGCTCCTGAAAACTCGATCATATGGTCTCGACCATATTACATTCAGGTTTTCAGGTGTTCGAGATTCTGAAGGGAACCCCCTAAGCCTCAGGACAAAGCTTGAGGAACTGATGGGCTGGGCCCAAGAGAACCTGGCAGAAGTCTAACAGCAGAAAAAGGTTTGATATGACAGGAATGCTCGAGCTAGTGTGTATGCTATGGGACAGCAGGTTATGGTTCTCATTCCTGTGGGACACAACAAGCTGCAGACAGCTTGGGAGGGACCCTTCAAAGTGGTAAGGAAGGTCAGTGCTGTTAACTACATGGTAGAACTGCTAGGCAGGAGGCAGGGGAACAAACTGTACCATATTAACATCATAAAATCTTACCATGATAGGGAGGCCCTTGTGCTAAATATTTGCAGTATGAGGCAGGAGGATTTTGAGGGGGATCTGTGGCTACAGGGAACCAACCAGCAAAATCCCAATTACTAAAGTGGAGCCTAGTGTTGCAGGCATATGATATGACAGTGCAGTACCCCAGTGGGATTAGCAATACCAACACAGATGGGCTCTCAAGACAGGGTATCGGGTAATGTATTCCCAGATAGGCTTATCCCTCTCAAGCAATGTTTTTCAAGGGTGACTTGAAAAACTAGCTTGAGACTTTGAGTGGGGGAAGAAGTGTGACAAAGGGGGATACAGCCAGCACAGCTATCTGGAATTTTGTAAATAAATATATGTCATTTGTGACTATCAACATGATTTATATAAAATGTTTGTGTTACGATTATAGTAGAGTTATATGTCATATTTATTTCAAACTGGTCTGTACAGACATGTGTGGTAAAAAGGTATTTTACAAAGTGCTTGTGCTTAAAATGTAACCATAGTGGGTCCTACTGGAAGAGAACAGAAATGTACATACACTATTGCAACTGTTTAAATGTATATATTTTAACAGTGGAAAGTGGAATACAGGAGGTTAACTTCAGAAAAATAGATGAAATTAAATTACTTTATGGCTACGCAATAAAAGGTGTTATCTTTCAGTTTTCAGTGAGCTAGAGACACAGAGTCTGTGTTGAAAAGATTTCTGTATTGTCCTTAGGGTGAAATAATTACTAGTTTTGAAATGTGAAGGAATGCAATTATTTTATGACTTCCATCATCTGCCAAAGATTTGAGGCCTATGTATTTCACTGGTAGATGCTAAATGCTGGCAGCTTCCAGCAGTGGGGGTTTCACCTGGGATAGAGTCAGATGAAAAGAAATGATGTCATTCTGCAAGCTATCCCAGCAGTAATATTTGAGATGCTAATTTAAAAAAGTCTATTAGAGAGACAGAGCATTCTTTATTCTGTCTTGGAACTGACAACAATTCACCACACATCTGCTTTGCACTAATGAAGTAAGTTTCTTAGGGAACAGTATAACTCTCTTAGATACAGTCAGGAAGATAGTAAAGCTTAGTTTAGATGTTTTTTCTTTCTTTATTTATTTATTTAATATTGCCCTGCAATGTTGTTTTAAATATTCCTTGTGGTTTTGAACTCTATCACTGTGAATATATGTTTAGTATTGTCTTGTTCTCTTATTAATTATTAAATATATATAAACATTTAATTGTGGCTGATCTGTGTAAAGATATTTAAGTTTTTAAAGTACCTGCATATTTATTTGGTGACATTGTGTGGGCCACTCTTAATAGCCTTGCTCTTGGTCAAACTGCCATTTGTATTAATATTGATATTACACAGTAAGATTGGACACCCTTTAAGAGCATTAAAGTAGCTGATATGGAGTTGACTGGTGGCAGTGGTAACTACCTTATAGTCGGGGAAGAAGGGGACATAACTAGTAAAAATGTGCCAGCCTCTCCCAAGTGTGTGTGTGTGTGTGTGTGTGTGTGTGTGTGTGTGTGTGTGTGTGTGTGTGTGTGTGTGTGTGTGTGTTTGTGTGTGTAAATCAAACTTCAGAATGTGTGTGTCAGGTGCTTAGGCAGGGACATAAAGCACTGGCTGGACAGAGAAGGTGTTGGTAGGTCTTGGTATGGTCACTCAGTGGAGATCTCAACTCTGTAGCTGTGCAGGTGAGGAGACTTATTGGGGATCTGCAGAAAGAGGGAGAAACCAGCCCCAGATTGACTGTGGTCTGTGTGTGCTCTTAAGGGAAATTGCACTTGATGCAGAGAGCTGCATCTGGAAATACTGTGTGTAAAGTTGGGGTGATTATCAAGGGTATATATTACAAGAATGAATGTTTAGGTGTTCTAACACCTAAACATTGAAATTGTAATAGTGAAAGAAAAAAGCCAACGGATGATTTAATGGAGGAAAAGACTTCCCTTGGCCGTTCACCGGATTTTTCCATTTTGTCTACTGTAGAGTGATCTTGGAGTTGGTATATTTAGTTAGGGTGTGTGTGAGGGACACAGCCCCCCCCCCCACTTAGTCTGGGTGTAAAGTTATTTTTTTTTTCTGTGACTGACCGACGTGTTTTCCTGCTCCGTTTGATGTTTTTGAGTTCAATATTACAAGTTCGATGTTTAGGTGTTTGATCACCTAAGCATTCGATCTTGTAATACAGACGTGTTATCAAATCCCATTGTGATACTTAAAATCTTGAGCAAAGTCTGGACCAACCAAATGCTTGGTGTCAGTTATGGGCTGATTTAAATTCCAATAAATGCAGCATAGCTTCCTTTTGTAAATCTAGTGTCTTTTCGGCATACCATATAGAGAACATTCCATTTAAATGTGATCCAGTCATCCGAAACTTTGATATTCATGTTTACAGTAACTTTAATTTGACTACCATGTCTCTTCTGTGGCTATAAAGTCTTTCTATTTGCACAACTTTTATCAGCTGTGGTATCTACAAATCCAAGGAACTTGTAGTCACTCTTAATTCTTCCTTATCAGGACAGTCTTTGAATGTAATGATCCCCTTTGACATGTATCTCACTAAGCACCTTAATCAACAAGAGAGATCAACATTTCATCCGTAAAATGATATCTGGCCTTAGTTCCTTTAACTACTCTGATTATGGTGAAACCCCCATTTTTCTATTCAGTTTTGCACAAGGTCCTGAGATAGATCTATGCTTATCCTTCCATGCTTTGAATGAGACTGTATTCTTTGAACTCCCTTAGTTAAGTAGAATTAGTGGCAAAGCAAATGTCCACTCTAAGAACCTACATCTATACTATCACATTAAAGTACCAGTGTGATGCTAATTGAAGGTATCTACCATGTCCTAACAGTGTCCCCTTGTATATCATGCAGGAGTACTTCCCTGGCAGCTTTTAAAGCCAGTCTCTAGAACTGCATGGGTGAAGGCAAATGTTCATCTGGAATATTAAATGAAAACCTATTTAATTAAGGGCAGTGTTAATCTTCCATCGATGTTGGTAAGAATGGGTGAGCTTTGCAGTGATCTGCTTGACTGCAAGCTATAGAAAAAAACTGAGTCAAATGTAATATTCTAACTGCTCGTTCTGTGAGAAGGTGGTAACCACTTACAAATACTTTAACATATAATGTTGCTCAGCTGTTAATATTTGCTTCCATTTGTCCATTCTGCTTGCTTTTCAGAATGTAACTCCTTACCTATGTCCTTCATTCAAAGTTGTAGGATAATTCTGCACTTGTCATATGCATATTTTTTGAAGTGAAAATCCTTATGGGATGATGTGAGTTCTCAGAATGTAACAGAAAAGTTCACAAAAAAGTTGACAAAACTGGAAAAATACATGGCTTTGTTATAAAACACCTCAAAGTAAGTGTTTTTGCCTCTCTTTTAGTGCCAGAGATGACTTCAGACTGAGGAAATTATATCAACAAACATTTTAAATACACAAGTAAAATCACATGATAAAACACATGGTCAAATGCTTAGTGTTTTAACCCTTTCCTTTTTAAAAACATTACAAAATCTTCAGTATTGTTTAAGCCAGGTGGAAAACAGGCATTACGTTTTACCTGCCAGCAATATTCCATCCACCCCAGCTCTTCTTCAATATTAAATAATTTCTGAACATTATTTAAAGCCTCCAGCACTATAAACTTAACTTCTACTTTACAAAGTCCACTTTTATACTGCTTACTTTATGCATTTTTCTCATCACTACTCTGTATTGCATATTTGTGTTCATATATCCTTCTGTTTAATTCTCATGTAGTTCTTCCGATATAATATGATTTACATGGTACACAGAAGGCTAAATAAACTACATTTTTTGACTTACAAGTAAACAGACCTTTGATGCAAATTTTATTACTACCTACCACAAAATCTTCAGACTCTGTATACAAATATTGACACGTTACAATTATAACACTTAACCATCCCCTTCCTTTCTGATGGTTGCCTTGATCTATTTAATTTTCCTTGAAAGAAATGTTTATAACATTTGGCTTTCTTTTGTGTAATGGATGTTTTTTCTCCTATAATTCTCGTTATTTCTGGGTATGCTCCAAATAGCTCCCACTTTTTCATAATTATATTCTTAACTGCATAAGAATCCAAGCTGTCAGTGACCGGCATTATCTTTCTGTTACTACTAGTTCCAGTTTTTTCTGCTCTTGCTTCCCTGTTACTGACACCTATTTCTCTATGTTCAATTATCCATGACTTACATAACATAACTTCTTCAGCCAGATAATCTCTTGAAAACATCCTCTTACAAAAATTATCTGCCTCTTCTTGAAAAAACTTATTATCTTTAGTTAAATTGCTTATTCTGACCAATTGTCCTTTTACTATATTTGTTTTTGTCTTTTTAGGGTGCATGCTACTGTAATGTAAGTAACTATTGTTATGCACCTCCTTCTTATGCAGGAATCGTGTAACCTGCAGAAATGTATTCGATTACTAACCCAATACATTTCTGCAGATTACAAAATGGAGGCATGACAGCTCTAAAGAAAGCATGTATTCATAGTAGTAGGCATGCCAATGGCCAAATATATGGCCATTGGCATGAGAAATAGTTGCAAAATTATAAAAAATAACTTTTTTTGGCAGATTTCAGACGTTTAAACATAGGGCAGCGGTGCGCAAATGGGATTGGCCCAAAAATAAGAAAAACATTGAAAATAAGCTTTTAAACCCAAATCAGCATTTTTCCAGAATAGTCAATGGCATGCATAAGACAACAATACCAGGGAATAGTAGTAGTTAAGGGGGAAGGCTCAGTGTGAGTGTAGTAACTGCAAATTAACATTCTGTTTTATGCAAATGAGGGCATTGATACTGAATCACAGATTTTCTCTCAGTGTTAGCTTGCACCCAACCGTGTAGATGCTGCAACACCATTGTATAAATATAAAAGGTAGATGACCTCATAATGGGGAGTGTCGTGCATGCAGCAAGCTTATTGGAGCTCTGTGGCCCGT
Organism: Protopterus annectens; assembly: GCF_019279795.1. NCBI lineage: Eukaryota > Metazoa > Chordata > Ceratodontiformes > Protopteridae > Protopterus > Protopterus annectens. The sequence continues at coordinate 1,605,690,475 of NC_056741.1, forward strand.
GTTTGCCCTTAGCTAAGTACAGCTAAGGAAGGGAGTGTGTCTGAAGCTGCCTAGCAGTGTTTACATTGCCTAAACTGATGTGCATGCCGTGCACCAGGTTTTAAACAAAAAAAAAAAAAATCTGAGCACTGGGTATGCGCGCTGCGCCTTGGGGCTTAAACGGGAAGGAAATGGGAAGGGAAAACAGCAGAAGGAAGGCAATCAAGGAGAACTAGCATAGCTGGCGGGTGAAATGTATCAGAATCAGCCAATTACACGTGGAACAGCCTAGCACACTACTATAAACTATGTAAACACCTTCCAGTCTGGTTTTTCCCACAAACTCTATACCATCGCTGTACAAAAATGGGGAAATTTTACCTGACAAAACTAGCAAAATGCTAGGGGCTGCTGTCACTCTCATACATCAATATGTGCAAGAGGCTGAGGGTGGTGAGGATGTGAATACTGATAACCAACCCACAGTGAGGAGAAGGAGAAGAGTGTACAGACCCAGGGTAACCTACGAGGGGCTACATGAGTTGGAGATAGTGGAGTGCTATAGAGTGGACAGGGACATTCTACAGCAAATTGTTGAGCTGTGCCAGCCACACCTCACACACAGAACCAACAGAGGGAAACCCACCAAAGTGGATACCAAGGTATGTGTAGGCTTAAGAATATGAGCCACAGGTACCTTCCAAAAGGCAACTGGGGATACCATGGGGACCTCACAAGCATTAGCATCCAGGGTGCTTCACCAGTTCAGCACATGCCAGTGAGCACATATATTTCCTCAACACCTGTGAGGCACTGACCATAAATATGTGTCTCTTCCACCAAACAGCAGAATACCCAGAGGTAGTGGGCGCTATAGACTGCATGCACATACACATCAAAGCACTACCAGGTGAGCGGGGTAGGGTCTACATAAACCGCAAGGACTTCCACTCCATCAACTGCCAGGTCATGTGCAATGCCCAGGGAATTATCTTGAATGTGTGTGCTGGCAGCCCTGGAAGCTATCATGACTCCCATATCTGGCATATGACACATCTGTACCAGTCATTTGCCAGTGGGGACATCCCATACGGCCACCTAGTGGGGAATGCTGGTTACGCACTGGAGCCATGGCTGGTGACATCCATCAGAAATACTCAAACACCCGAACAAAAACTCCATAATAAGGCACATGCACAAACCAGAATCATAACAGAGTGTGTGTTTGGGATGCTCAAGTCACGGTTCCACTGCCTGGACACATCCGGTGGAGCCTTGCAGTACTCTCCAGGTACATGTACACAAATGTTCATAGTATGTGCCTTGCTACACAATATGATCCTGCGGAAACAGCTGCAGCAGGAACAGCATGGGGCAAGGCCACACAGCCCCCCACTATTGCCAAGGCCAGCACAGACACAGAGGGACTCGGAGGTGGAACAACCTGAGCCTGCCCATGTAGGCAGAAGGAGGCATGCCCAGTAATCCCAGGCCTTGGCAAAGAGGCAACGGATAGCACATACACTGACACGGTAGTGACCCAGGGAATGACACCTCTTTCTGACTCGCACATACAGTAAAAGGGATGCCAAACATGACACTACCTGTGCTTTACTATGTATAGGGAGTGTACTATGTGCATCCGACATAGTTCTCTATACTGCCACAGCCACAAGGTAAGTCACTCTTCCTATCAATTGCTGAATGTAATAGTATGTTCTGATAGTTGTATATATGGTATGGACATGAGCATGCAAGGGAATAGGGTGGCTGAATGGGATGGCAGCAGGTAGTGGATACCTATATGGGCAGCAAGAAATCCATAACAAATACTGGTGTCAATATACTAGACAGTACTAGACAAGGTGACGAATCCCACTGTAGTACATGTGGTGGCCCAAATGTGTGTCCATAGGACACACACATGTATGCCAGTGAGGCACACATACCCACCACCAGCCTCAGCCAGCAGGACAGGTGTAGACGACCATAAAGAAAGGCTGGACTAAGGCCTCCAATTGATGGCAATGGTTAACACCCCCTCCAGACCTACACAGACAGACTGCAACAGGTCTGGCAGTTGTATATTAGTTCTGAAGGGTAAGAAGTCTGAAACTGAAATGTAGGCCAATAAAACCTAAGATCTGTACTCTACTGATATGCCTCCAATCTGCATGATAGGTCAGAATACAAAATTAAATGGAAGCTAACAAAGTACCTGAAATACCAGTACAGTCATAGCAAATGTTTAAAGTCATCAGGTGTGCCCCCCCCCCCCACAATCCCATGTAGAAATGCAGTAACATGTAAGTGTAAGGTGTAATAACAATGGAGCACAGATTACCTGAGCTGGCCCAATCTACAGAATAGATTTTTGCATGTGTACAATATGCAGGGGTCCGTGTGTTAGGTTGTTGCGTGTTCAATATTGTCTGGATGTGGTCAGCATGTAGGCATGGAGGGTTGTGTCTCGGTGGCCTATGGCAGCACTGTGGATGACACGGCCATGTTCCAACAACTGCAGTGCCAGCCACAATGCTTCTCAGCAAAACCCATGTCAGCAGTCATCCATACTCACTGTCCAGAAGTCAATATCGGTCACCGTCTGAAAGATGGACATGCCATGAATATGGGCCCAGACATATACACAGTACACAGGTGGAATTACCCTAGATAGAGTACATAAAATGTAACTGTCAACTGCACACAACTTTGGAACTGTACATACAGGTTAGCAGCACAGTTGTCTATGTAGTATGGAATGCTGATGTAGTCTGGCCAATCACTGGCAGATCACAAAATGTACAGTTATGAAGTAATGAGAGACTGCCTATGTCCCTGCAGAAGGCAACATAAGGGGAATATCCCATGTATATCTGTGAGTTGTGTTAGCCAGTATTACCCACACTGTGCTACATAAAAAAATGTCTAGGAATGCCTGTATAAGACTGTTGTAAGTATAAGATCAGATTGTACAACCAAGAGAGACTTAGACAGAAAACACTGAATAGATAGACTGCAATAGCCAAATAGCATACACTGATGAAGCTTAAATTGTTGTATTTTTAGCAGACACAGCCATGGTTAGAATCCTGGGAGTGGTAGTAAGCTGTATGTATAATAATCATACTCTCAACTGTACAGTATTTTGCAGAATGCCCAGATAATTGGCTCAAATTTTCTGCCTGTTCCTCTATCCCGCTGACAAATCAGTGAGATGATCTCAGAATTGTTGTCACTAAATAATGACATACATTTTATTTTCAGACCTCAAAACCTTAAGAAAATGTATATTAAAACAAATCCTGTCACTCTAGCAACTCTCCAAGTGTGTGAGAGCAATATTCAAAATATGTCCCTATTTGTACCCCCATGTTGTCAAGCTTTGTCCAGAGTGTGTGCATTACGAGATTGAGAGGTATGAAAAGTAACTCGGAATCTGGGAATATATGTAGAAACAGTCGGGTAGTGTTAACAAACATTCCCTCCACAGGTCTACCAGGTAAGAGATGTAGAATTTAGCTATAAAACAGCTGAAGTATACACTGTGTACAAACATACCACTGCTCAAACCAAGGCCATAGGGTATTGTAATAATACCTGTAGAGTAATGATTAGAGCAATGATCATTAAAGTTGTGACTACTGCACAGATATATAAGTTGTTAATTGACATCTCCCCCCCACCACCATATCTGCAACAATAACCTAAACACACAAATCAATGGGCATGTTTACACAAAACCTAATGTTGGGATATATGTCCTATTGTTCAACAAATATTAAAATGTGTTTCTATTAATGTTCCATGTTGAAATACTATCATTGGTGACCTGTTGCTATCAATGTAACCTGCATGCCGTTGTAATGGCCACTGTGGTTCCATATATGCATGTGTTCTGTTTGCTATGCAACTGTTCCAAATCTGGTCTTTTGGATTAATGGGAATATCTATGTATGCTGTTATAACTAATTCTGGATTGTGTTGACTATTACTAACCCACATATGGTTTAAAACTGCAACACCATAGCATGTTTTGGGAAGGCCGGCCCCAGTGGACCCACCTCTCCCACCTCATCTGGCCATAGCACCGGGCCACAGCACGTCTGGGACCCACCCCAGGACATCCTCATCAGCTGGTCCTGCACCACCTTCGGGTGGAACCACCTCAGGGGATGGAGCTCACCCCCCCCGGGAGTGGGCATGGACAAGATCATGTCAACCAAAATCAGGTCCAGGGATTGGTGCATAGCGAGCTCCACCGCGAGTTTGGAGATCTGCTACACCAGCGTAAGGGCTGCGTGGCACATTTAGAGAATCAGCCTGCCCCTACTCCTCAGCCCCCAGCACAGCCACCTTCGGGCCGTGAAGGTGCAGAGGTGACTGCCCATGGGTGGGGACATCAGTCCCACTGTTTCCATTTTTGGGCTCATGTGCTTCCAATTTCCAAACACCCCTCCCCGTCCAAGGTGTTTATACCCCACATGTGTCATATACTGCCCCTGTATGCTGTCTTATCTGTCTTGTCTGTCTTCCTACCCAACCTACCTCCCCAAATATACTCACTATCCTTGCTCAACATACCTCTCCACACCTTAAAAAAAAGGCCAATCTGCTCCCAAAAAAAATTTTGCCCTATACATAGCTGCCCATTTTTCACATGTTCACTGGACACATGTAATCTGGTCTAACTAGCTTTACAACACATTATTGTTGTCCTCTCTCAGGGGATTGAGTTTCCAAATTTACCTTCAAATTCAATATATATGCACAGCTGTTGCTGTAGAAGAAATGGATAGCTATGGATCTTCCCTACATCCATCCTGCACATCCCTAGCTACGTTCCCTATTGTCTTTCCCTCTTTGTGCCTCCTTTTTCACCACTTTCCTATCACCCCTTTTTTCTTTTCTTTTAAAGAAATTAGCATGGGGGTAAGCGGGAGTAAACACTTTTAAGCAGCAGTAAGCGGGATTAATCCTGTTTGCCCAACTCTAAGCAGTGCCTATACAGATTAAGAACTTTCAGTCTAACTGTCTGTAAGCATATTTAACCGGAAGGTAGCATTGCTTACCGCAGCACAAACCCTCTTACACCTGCTTAAAAGTGCCTTAATCACTCAGTATCCAACAGCCCTTGTTCTGCAACAAAATAATCAGCTCTTGCAAGTCTCAAACCCAGGACATGCACACCATAGACACAAGTTACCACTAAGCCATTTGAGCTGTACACAAGTGTGATGTTTTCTCAAACATATCATGCAGCACAGTCATTCTACGGTAGGGAAAATGTATTTATATATATGTAGATGTATGTATATACATACACACATATTATATATATATATATATATATATATATATATATATATATATATATATATATATACATGTATTGCATTCGGACATCGGATCCACACTCTGAACCACTCACTGCAAAACATCTGACCAAAGGCACTGCTAATGGGGGTGAAGGGGTCCAAAATAGAGATCTCTTGTAATTATTGCCATTATCCTTCTCTCCACAGCTGAACTGATCTGCCTTGCAACAAAATAACCAGCACTTGCAAGTCTTGAACCCAGGACCCTGCACAACAAAGCCACAACAAGTTACCAGCAAGCCATTTCAGCTGTAAGATGGTGGGATGATTTTTCTAACATATCACGCAGAACAGTCAGTCTACCATAGGGAATGTACAATGTGGAAGCACTAAACATTCCAATGATACATATACACACACACACACACACACACATATATATATATATATATATATATATATATATATATATATATATATATATACGTACACATACATACGCATATAAATATATAAATACTTATAGCTATATCTAAAAAGAGTATATATAGATGATGCACAGGATATCAAACAGCCATTAGTTGCCACCTTTTCAAATGGCCAGTGTCTAATTCTTTCCTACAAATGAGAATTATTGCATGAAACATATACCCAAACACAATGCAAAGGACAGGACATCACACACAGTTTGCATACATAGAAATGTTTATTTGTGTACTATTTCAGTTGTTTATGCCATTTCATATAGCAGTCAGGTGTTTGAAATACATACCTGATTAATGCAACTCTCAAACAAAATATATGATACAGTAATCTGCAAAACATAGCATACTTTGCTGTCTAGGCTAAAGCCTTCAAGTAGTACAACAGTAAAAAGCACACTTGCCTTGAAGATAAGAATCAATCAACACTTAATTACAGATGTAGTTCAACAGCCTCCAATTACACTCTGTACTCATCCCCTAGGGGGAAAAGTATTAGTTGTCACAATGTAAATGTATCTGTTACATAATATTGCTTAACGTAAAATGTCACTATGACACTGACAAACAGAACTATGTGTAAGACAGTAAGCTCTAGCCCACCACTGTTCCGATGGTGAAATGTATGAAAATGTACAGCTATATACCTTAATGTTTCTTATTACTGATATCCCTCACATGTTATAACAGCCTAGGTTAAAAACATTTAATACCCCTCCTCATAAAATGTCTTACAAGGGCATATAACAGTGTTCTCCATACACTGACCTCTGGATTATACAGGGTCACACATGTTTTGTCCAGCTGTAGCCCTAATATATATGGAACCTACCCCACAATTTGTGTGGGAGTCCACATCACTGGAATGATAGCAGGAATGTCAGCACTAAATAATGATAGACCATTACCTATAAACCTCTTACTGCATGACATCTGGACAAAGCCTGATATATAGGTGAAGGACAGAGGCTGAAACACAGGGCCATATTTGAAATATTGCTGTTATACACTGTGAAAGTTGCTGGTGTTACAGGATTGGTTGCAACATACCCTTACTCAGGAATATGAAGTCAGAAACAAATGGATGTTGCCATGTACTGATAGCAATCAACAGAGAGAATGCCACTGATATATCAGGGAAAAGACCTGTGTGGGGAACAAACAAAACATAACAGACAATCCAGTTGCCATCATGTGGATAGGCCCACAACTGAGAGCTATGCAGACAGACTGCATCCCATGCAAAACTAGCATGTACACACAAACCCTGTAAAACTAGCAGCATTCAATGCATATAACAGTAATACTCACACACTGTCCCTAGCTCTGGAACCTTATACAAACATGTAATTGGCCTGTGTCTGCAAGTCCTGTTGTAAGAGGTCTGTCTGTAACACCACTGCCCACACACAGGAAGGATGTCTTCCATACAGGAAAGGTAAAGGGACAATGCCCACATGAAGAAGTCATTTATAGTAGTGGGTTGCTATGACATTGGCTATTAGAAAAACTACACAGGTGCCTGCATGCAATTAGCAAGTGGGGAAAACCAAGTGGTGCAGAGGCCATCACCTGATCATGAGCATCACCTACAAAAGCCATGCTGCAAACTATTCAGACCAGCTCAATCCCTGCAGTGGAAAAAGAGAGAGAGAGAAATAAGAAAAAAAAGGAAAAACAAAAATAATACTAAAAAAAAAAAAACAAACAAGAAGATATCAACTGGAACACAGAAGAGAGCATAATAATAACACAGGTAAATGAAACATGTCAGCATGTAATTGAATGTAGTACTTGGTCTGTAATGGCATAGATGATGTTGAAAGATTTATATGTGCCATCAAGACATGCTGTGATGATGTCCTGATGAACAACTGCCATGGACATAGTATCTGTCCCTGTGGGCAGTGGGTCATGCATGCCAACTGTGCAGATCTGCACAGAATGTCAAGATTTAAGCCATCATAGTCTTTGTTCTGTTCCTCCAAACATCTATATTAGTCTGGCAAATAGCTGAAGGTGGAAGTAATGAAGTTGACAGACACATGAGTTTCAGACCCCACCACCTACAGAACAGTCATGGTAATGTGAAATGTATCATGCACAAACTTCATAGGTTTGTAATAGGCATATCTATGATCTGTCCCTATATATCCCCCTAATGTTAGGCTTTGTCCACATGTGATGCTCTATTCTGTAGCAAGGCAGAACAGTTCAGCTGTGGAGGAAGGAGGTTCAGAGTGTGGATCCGATGTCTGAATGCACTATATATATATATATATATATATATATATATATATATATATATATATATATATATATATATATATACAGCCATGTATGTCTACATATATGCATACATATGGGTTCTGTACAAAACACTCATGGCATGAACATACTTACGCAAAAATGCTGTCCACCGAAGCAGCATTTTCATGTAAGTATGCTGTTGTGGAGACCGTACTACAGTGCAGATAAGGGAAGATTTCCTTTTCCCCACTGTAGTGCAGTCTTGGAATGAAAATATTGAAGTAGGGAGGTGTGGGAGTCACAGCCCCCCACATGGGGGGTGCAGGAGGGTGTAGCCCCCCTGCATAAATGCTTTTTTCTTTTCTTTTTTTTTTTTACAGATTTTAATGAAAGTGCTTTTTTGGTAAAAGCGCTTTCATTAAAATGTGTTTGGTGATGTTGGGTTTGGCTATTGCAACTTCTTGCAATAGTCCTAGACCCATATACATATATATATATATATATATATGTATATATATATATATATATATATATATATATATATATATATATATATACATAAATAAATAAATTTTCCCTGCTGTTGAATGACGGTGCTGCATGACATGTTTGAGAAAACATCACACATAACGCTAGCTCAGATGGCTTAGTGGTAAATGGCTGTGGCTGTGATGTGCAGGGTCTTGGGTTCGACACTTGCAAGGGCTGATTATTTTTTTGCTGGGCAGAACAAGGGCTGTTGGATACAGAGTGATTAAGGTACTTTTAAGCAGTTGTAAGTGGGTGCGAACAGTTATGTATGGTGCTAAATTATTTTTGGAAACAAACTGCCCTTTTTTTTTAAGGTGAGAGTGGGATGTTGGGGAAGGATAGTAGGTATATTTGGAGAGGTAGGTTCGGTCAGAAGACAGACAAGACAGACAAGACAGCATACAGTGGCAGTATATGACACATGTGGGGGTAAACACCTTGGACAGGGAGGGGTGTTTGGAAATCGGAAGCCCATAAGCCCCCAAATGGAAACAGTGGGACTGAGGTCCCCACCCATGGGCAGTCACCACTGCACCTTTACGGCCCTGAAGTTGGCTGTGCTAGGGGCTGAGCAGAAGGGGCAGGCTGAACATCTAATTGTGCCACGTGACCCTCAAGCTGGCATAGCAGATCTCACAGCTCTCTGCGGAGCTCCCTACACACCAGACCCTGAACCTGACTTCAGGTGACAGGATCCTGTCCACGCCTGCTCCCAGGCGGGAATGAGCCCCATCCCCTGAGGGGGTTCCACCTGAAGGTAGTGCAGGACCAGAGGGCGAGGAGGTCCTGGGGTGGGTCCCAGACATGCTGGGGCCCACTGCCACGGCCAGATGAGGTGGGTGAGGTGGATCCGCTGGGAACAGCCTTCCAAAACATGCTATGGTGTTGCAGCTTTAGAACATATGTGGGTTAGTAACAATTGACACAATCCAGGATTAGTTATAACAGCATGCATAGATATTCCCATTAACCCAAAACACCAGATTTGGAACAGTTGCATAGCAAACAGAACACATGCATATATGGAACCACAGTGGCCATTACAATGGCATGCAGGTTACACTGATAGCAACAGGCCACCAATGATAGTGTTTAAATATGAAACATGAATAGAAGCACATTTCAATATTTGTTGAACAATAGGATATAAGTCCCAACAGTAGGTTGGGTGTAAACATACCAATTAATTTGTGTGTTTAGATTATTGTTGCAGATATGGTGGGGGGGAGAGATGTCAATTAACAACTTTTATAAGCTTGCAGTATGAGGTCCCCTGACCTTTTTTCCTGTTTATGTCTTCCAGGTACAATGTTCCAGGAATGGCTCCCTGCATATACACCCCAGGAAAATTATGTCATTATAAACTTCATCATACTACATCATGGAACCCTATTTGGACGCAAAGTCCATGATCTGCAGGAGAGGACTGCCCTGTGGAATGAGCTCGTCCACAGGGTAAATGATGGCCTGCATAACTGCAGTTATGAGCAGGTGTAACATCAGTGCACTGATCTGATCTGCCATACCCATCAGCATGCTGTTGCAGTTAGGAAGGACCAGCTAGTCATGCCATCCAGCCCCCACTGACACATGCTGAGGATCTCCTTGCCAGCCTTGGGGCACCCGCCTGCCAGCCAAGCCAGGAACCTGAAGATAGCATTATGGCAGTGGGTGCCACCCACACAATGGATGAGGAGCATGCAGATAAGCCCCAGGGCACATTACTAGACCACTGTTGCTTATCCATCTTCATCTGTAAAGTATCTTCATGCATATGTCAGATAACATAGTCTGTTGCTGCAGTGTAGTAATGAACAGATGTGTATAATCTTTAGTATTGTGGGTTTGTACTGTTGATGTACTGAAATGCTGCTCCCACCCTGTACCATTGCCACAGGTGTGGCTACTGACATTACATCTCTCACACAACTATGTAGGTCCCTCTGGTATACAACTGGGGCAGCAACTTGTAGCTGGTGAGTATGGAGTTGTTTGTTCAAGTTTGCCAATACACCAGCCATGTTATGACCATGGTATTTGCCATGCACACATTTAACACATCAACCCATAATGCATGCTGTACATGTTCAATTATTGTTGCTGTTGACTGCACAGTATCACAGTGGTCACCATGGTGGCATATCTGAAGGGTATGTATAAGTCTTGCAGTATATCTAACAACCTGTCAGTGCAAGATGTGTGGACAGAGATTAACATAATAGTGGGACAAATGGCCTACAATAGGGACATGTCTGAAACATTACCCTTATACAGTGGCTACAACTATGTATACACCACTGTTACAATGGCAACTGTTCCTTATCTAAACAACAGCAAATCACAATACCACATTCCACACCTTTTACAACATGTAACGTGATACTAACATGAGAAATGAATGTGTAATATGGAATCTTATGTTAGGACAACAAATATGGGGAATACATACCTTAACAAACACTGGAAGCATATGTGTAGACACACTCCATATATATTGTGGAAGCAGCTTTTGAGGTACTGACAGCATTCACTCTTCTTGAGTACACACCTTCCATCAAGTACAGGGCCTCAATGTCACACCAAGTAATGGTCTGCTTTCCAAGAAGTATGTCCATGACATTTGCCCACTCACCTGCAACAGAGGCAGCCATGGCTTGCACACATCTTACAAACCATGGAATGGATCCCATATCCAGAAGGTAGCACTCAGGAGTGGAAGAAGTAGCCTTACCTCACCATTGCATATACCATGGCAAACAGTGCAGACAGTCATGTATGTGTGTATAAAGTATGGGACAACATTACTGTAGAAAATAAACAAATGCCCATCAAAGACAGATGACGACACATGTTGCAAACTGGTCATGGAGGCTGCCCAGAAACATGCAGCAACACTGAGGGACTTGCAGGAATGTCTGGCAAGTACTGCCTGTGCAGTACTTGTGTCAACAATCACCTGGAATATGCATATGTGTGGTGTATGGGTTAAGGTAATCAGATGGAAGAGTTGTTCTAAAGGAAACATCATCCAGGGCTCTCTACAGGTAGCACATGCATATCATCAAGTCTCCCAAAGGCATGTTTTGAAATGTGTAATTGTGTACTGAGATCAAGGCTGAAACCTACAGACAGTATACATGTGGTGCACAAGCAACACCTCACTCCACCTCAGGTCCACCATCCCAATTTGTACCTTGCTGGTGCCAGTGTACACCTTTAGGTTTGCTGTTCATTAACAGGAACTAGGCCGGTAGACATGGTGTTCTGAATTTGGAACACTGCAAAATGACACTCGTGTGGGCCCATAGTTGTCAAGCATCTGCAGTAAAGATGAAGATGGGGAGGCCTGTCATTCTGAAACACAACAGTGAACTGAAGCATACATCCAAAGCTCACTAGGAATGGCTGTATCTGAACACAGTCAAGGTCATGAATTGTGCCAGACATAACCCTGACTCCACAGCAATACTGATGGCGCTATGCAACCGCCAAGGGCTGTGCACATGAGCTGACCTTGCAATCCAGCAGAGTTGGGGGACATTTGTAGGGCAAATTGACCAAATAATGACAAGTGAAGATGCGCCATGTTAGTATACCCCTTCCAGGAATAGTGACTGCTGTAGTTCACTTAACAGGTGCTGCAACAAACCATTGTGTTAAGGGTGTGCACACCTATGCCACCCACATACTGTATGCTTCTCAATCAGCATCTGCACAACCAGCACATTTGTTTGATACTGCATTTGATTGCACAAGTCATATGTCACCTATCAGGTGTGTGTAATGTTAACATATGCAGTATTGTGCCCCACTGCATATCATGGAAGAGGCTGGCATGTCAACAAGGGTGTGTACACTCCTCATATCCACAGTAAGCTTTAAAGGTTGTCAGTGTAATTGGATTCTATTGCTCATACATGCACTGCTGCTGATGAGATATGAAAATCAGAGATCAGGCATTAACTATTGACATCAGTCCACATATCATCCCAGGTATGTGTCAGACAAACACATAGGGGCTGTGAGCAACAGAGCAAACATAACTGCCACACATTTACACACTCAGCAATGGTGTATACACTTGTGAGGTATGGTACACAGTACAAGCCAGGGTGCTGTAGAGGTGCACAGCAATACTGTGTACATGGGTTCAGTGTGTTCCAGGGGAAAGGGCATCACCTACTAACACAACTCATGCATCACAGAGATGTATGATGTTGGTAAGAAGGATTGAGTATAGCTGCAGTGCATGCTGTTGAGTGCCGTATGTCATGCATGTTTTCTGTTGGGTAATGAGAGGTCTGTGTAATATCTTTGTGCCACCTCACCTGTAAGTGTGTGTGTGTGTGTGTGTGTGTGTGTGTGTGTGTGTGTGTGTGTGTGTGTGTGTGTGTGTGTGTGTTTGTAGAGGTAAGCAATAATGTGCAGGTCTTAAATTACATTTTTTGTTTACCCCTCACAGGTGGCGAGGTGGGTCAGGATCCCTCCTGCAGGCAAATTGATATAGTGTCCATACAGATTCTGACAATGATGATAGGTATGGTGAGGCACAGACAGGGTTGTCAGGGGCTGAAGCTGTGCCATCGGTTGACATCCCACTTTTATCCACCCCATCCCCACACACAGTCACAATGCCTATACATATCCCATCACCAGTGGCCATAGATGAGGGACAGTTGGTGGGTGGTGGCATGGGGCAGGACAGTGTGGGGACTATGGCAAGTGTGTCTGTACACAGCAGCCATAACTGGATGACCGGTGTGGTACCACACAGACAGATGTATAGGGGTGCTCATAGGAGGACTGATGGCCATTATGACCCTGGCAGAAGTGCCACAGCAGGTGTCACCAGATGCATGTTTTGAGCCATCATGGAGGCAAAGACATATATGGAACATTACACTAGACAGAATCGGGGGCTCCAGAGGGATACTCATTCTGCTGTACTTGACAACATCCATGATCATGCAGATGCCCACCATTAGTTTGCAGAGGCCCAGGAAAGACGGTTGGGTGAGATGGTGGGAATCCTCAACCATGTGGTGTCTGTGTTAAAGCATATAGTGGGAGTAGGGCATCGGCCACGTGGACATAGGTCAGAAACACTAACATGTGGAGGTCTACATGGATGTGCAACAAGTCACAGCTGCTCCTGTAGTGGCAGTACCAGCACCAGCACTGCACAGGGGGGTGATGTCCACACCACAACCCAGCAGGCCATGTGCATGTGCTCCTGGCTGGTCCCAACAGGGACGAGGATCCAGTGGACATTTGTCATCAACAGGGGAACGTAACATATCTGGGCTTCTACATGGTAGTGCCCATAGAACCCCTGGCAGGCACAGTTCCCTGTCTCCATGGCCAGACATGGTGAACTGTACACCCTGCTATGTATGGTCTGCAGCTGTCCAACAAACCCCTGTATAGGGCAGCCACATGGCAGAACTGTGTGCATACATACACACAAACATCATCAACAGAACTAGGGCACCTCCATACCTACACACACCACAACTGCACAGCCCAATTGATAAAGAACGTCCTAACACACACACAAACGCAAACCCACAACACACCCTGTGCATATGATGATACCTGTGCCACATCCTTGTCATATATACCATCAATGCAGGGACAATATGGTTCTGATGCATAGGGTGAATGTACTAAGGTTTAGCAATATAATGTTGTTTAACATGTTTTCAGCTGGAATGCTTAATACTTACATGTCAGGGTGTGTAGCAGTCCAGCCATGATGCATTATAGCTGTCATTAACACTGACTGATTGTGGTCTCCATAATCTATTCAGTTTGTGTTGTAGGTGTCTATGTGTCAGCAGGATGTTGGTCTGTTGTCCTTTCCTACAAGGGGTATGGCACTGTGGTGACACATTGACTGTGTCATATCCTGGGTACAGCTGAAAACAAGTAACAGGTCTGTATAACAGTTACTGCATGTGCAACATGGCTGATAGGTCTGCGGGGTGTATACAGGTGAGTGCATGGTGGCTGATGTCAGCAGCTCTTCTACAGTGGCCAATGGTAAGTGTACTGGGTGGCATACACCAAATGTATATGAATAACACACACACACACACACACACACACACACACACACACACACACACACACACACACACACACACAGAGGCTTTGGTGTTGATGCAATACACAGAGAATACTGTACACATAGATGTACTTAATTTTGCAGTGAACTCATTTTGGCCTATGTAATTCCACCAAAACAAAATAGGCAAAACAGTACATCAGTAAATAATCAGTCTGCCAGTTTAATGTCATTGATGATGGTACTGGCAGGGTATATGTCCTCTTCCCCAATGTAGTTCAATCCTGGAGTTGGTAAACGTAGGTGTGCTGGTGTGGGTGGCACAGCCCTCCACTTTGGAGGGTGTGGGGTGGTGTAGAACCACATATAGTGTGATTAACAAATACTTAACCTCTTAACATAAACTGTACAGTATAATAGCAGACTAAGCAGGGGGATACTCACAACAATAACCCCAATGAGGGTGGCAGTGCCCACAACAACCACATCCAACTATATATACCAACTGCAGTATCACTGTACAGCTGCACAGTGGGGAAGAGGGCATTTACACATCTATGGCTAGTTTTAATGGAATGAATTTCCACAAGATGATTCCTCTGAAATGTTAGTTTTTGCCAGTTAGTTCTCGGACAAATGATCTCCTGGGACATGTATTTCCTGCAAACTGAAGTAGATCCCTTCACATACACACACACTTACTTGGAAACACTGAGAGTATAACCCCTACCTAGGTACATATTACTACTAATGTGTTTGGCCTTAATTGCACACACCACAGAGCTTTTAGGATGTGGTGTGTTCCCAGTTTCTTGTTAAATGAAGAACATCACCAGGCCTTCTATAGTATGGTAATGGGGGATGTACTGGGTGTTAATGAACAATACATCATATGAGATACTGTCATACACACACTGACAAACACAGACAGTCATAGACACATCTGACAGACCTGGGTTTAGCAGTGCTAACTACCTTGTCAGTGAGTTCATTCTGTTACAGAGTATTTGCACACAGCACATGCATCATTGGGCTGGATAGTGTAATGAGTTACCTGTATGGATGATGGTGCCAGCGGTCCTCATACAGTGGACCTTGGGACATGTACTGAGGGTACCATGGTGTAATGACAGTATACCCAGCACCCACATCCCACATTGGATATTGTACTCACTGAAACCTATGATAATGCTCTGACATACCCACAATCACACATTGACCAGGACTGCAATACACTCCTTTTCTATCTAATCAGTGCTGCTGCATGGATATGCATTTATTGCACATGCCACAGGGATAGTAGAGTGAGGGTTTATCATGGCTCTCCTAATGTCAGCAATATCACTATCCCTTATAATGTATGGCAAGGTTTACTGCATTTGGAGAATATGGCCTCAGAATGCTGTCTCCCACAAATATACACACTCACACACTTATACACACTTGCCAGGACTCAGAGAGTAACCTACACCTATCTACCCATTTATAGAACAGTGTTAGGCTGGTACTGCAAGCGCCAGGTACCCCATAGGGTGAAGAGTGTAACAAGGTACATATAATGTCATTTCTAAGTATGGCAATGGGAGTGTAGTGGGTGAGAAGGTCCTCAGGGTATTATTAACTACAGGTTTACAAACATACAGACACTGCTATTCTCAGTAATGCACACTGACACATTTATGAGTACTGGGGTCCATAGGTACAGGTGTTCCTAGCTGTGTACCAGGCTAATGTCCATGGAGAGATGAGAAGAGTAGGGGATGTGGGTACACTGTTATCATGCCACGTGACATTTTTCAGCAGGCCATCTATCAACTGATGCCACTTTAGTGATCCTCAGGGTGACAGTTAAATTCAGCATCCAATTATCTGGTTTTCTATGACAGAGGGCCAGTGAGGTACTCCAATTGACATGTATGCAACATATATTACATAACATGGCCAGTGTCTGGGTTAGAAACCTGTACCCAAGCATGTTCTGTTGACTGTGGTAGTCTGGTTGAGGTATCCATAGCATGGGGTGTATACAGGGTGGGGTTTCCCAGCTGTGGCATTCATAACACAACTGGGCAGTCATGTCAGTGTCAGTTAATCATAGATTGCCTGTAAGCAGCAAAGATAGATACCTGACATCTGCACATCTGTACAGAGGACAGACAGAAATCAGCTAGCCAGCAGGTTATGCATTAGGATGAATGTTTTGACAGATAGACATCTGACACAGATAGGTATGTCACTACTACATGACAGCAGCCCTCAATGACATGTCCTAAACACATAGTAGTCTACAGTTAATATCCACATATCAGATCAATATCCAGTATCAAATATTTAATAACATACAGCTCACACACCAAGAACATGATAGTCAGTACTCAGAGCCCAGCTTTGACTGCATGAGTGTATGGTTCCAGTACTACAATCTGCACTCTACTCTTACTTGGGAAAGCACTGTTAAAAGTAGTAAGGTAATGATACAATACATGCAAGTGTGACTGCATATAACCTGGGATACTACCCATGTATGAAACATATGCAAAGAGAAAAGATTGTTGTGCTAGCCATGTATACTCAGGTGTCCCATACAATATACTCACACCCCTTGATACTGTAATGACAGCACATAGAAGCATGTTCTGTACATGGAATCAAATACACTTATTAAAGATGTCATTACCCTGCTATTTTATCAGACTGGAATGTGATCACTGGTTACCAGAGCTGAGATATGCTTAGCAGGTGTAAGCATTCCTTAAATATAAATGCTAAGCACATTTGTGCAATGGTAAACGAAGCCTACACAATGTAGGCACCTTTTCATTTAACTGTACATTAGCACCGCTTACCGTCAAGCAAACCATTGAAAACCCACGTAAAGCAGCAAAAAACTGACTTAACCACACTGTATGCAACAGTCCTTGTTCTGCCTAGCAACAAAATGAACCACCCTTTGAGGTCTTGAATCCAGGAACCTGTACACTATTGTCAAAGCAGTTAATGAGTAAGCCATTGGAGCTGTGAAAATATCTGTTGTTTTTTCAACTATATCATTCAGTACCCCTACTGAACAGTAGTGAACAACTGCTTTGTCTACTACAATTGTTTAGTACTTGTAAGTGAAAATACTGTTGAATCAGTCATGTTTTTATATCTAAATATACACATATATATATATATATATATATATATATATATATATATATATATATATATATATATATGTATATGTATATATATATATATATATATATATATATATATATTTATATATAGATGTATATTATATGTATATTATATTTATGTGTGTGTGTGTGTGTGTGTGTGTGTATATATATATATATATATATATATATATATAGATGTATATTATATGTATATTATATTTATGTGTGTGTGTGTGTGTGTATATATATATATATATATATATATATATACATATATATATATATATGTAGATATAGATATAGATATATAGATATATAGATAAATACACACATATAACATATGCCCATAACATGTAGTGGAGTCATACCTCAGCACCAATAGTCACAACCTCTTAGTGCAAGGGAATGTAATGTAAGTATTGCAGGTATAAATGTAGAATGTTGCTACAGGAACAGGGGTTGTTTCAACAGATATGCTGTATAGGAAGTCACTTCTGATACTGACATGTACGCCATCAGTTACTGACAGACATCATAAGATCATCATAGTGAAGTACCACACAAATCACAGTAATGATCCTGTGGAATACACCAGAGATATGACCAATAAACATGGACAGTCTGACACAATCTGGTCCGTCCAGAGGTATACACAGCACTCCTTAGTGCAACACATGTGGACCAAGCCTGACAAAGTGGATGTTTACAGCTATAAAAAATGGGGATATCACAAAAATGTTCCACCACGAAAATACACTAGATCAGAAAATGTCAAGTAGTATCCAAAAACACAGTAGTCACGAACAAACAGCTTTAATGAAGCTTTCGGGTCTACACCCTTCATCAGCACATAAAATCAACTTATACAAACCACATTTAAATAGAGGAACATTTGAAAATCACATGAACAAGCCAGCCATTCAGATAAAGACCCAAATTAATTATGCAAATTATTTAAAAGCACATCATACCTAAATTTCTTAAATACTCTATTGTACTTATAAAATACATATATAAAAATATATACATATACTTAAATCATCCATATTAAAATAAAATATAAGGAACATTAGAATAAATGATAAGACCAAACAATTCTCATAAATTCTCCCTTTGTCGCTTAACTAACACTGGTTTTATACTTACTGACCCATTTAGGCCCGGAGGTTTATCAGCCTGTAGACGTACTATCCATTCATATTCCTTCAATAACAGAATATTATCTAGATCACCACCCCTAATGCCCATTTGTACCATACAGATGCACCTAAATTTAAATGCATGTGTTCGAAATTCATGTAAATGTCTGAATAATGCGTTTGTCTCAACCTTCCTTTTAATCTCAGACCTATGCTCTGTTATTCTATCTTTAAGCTTCCTAGATGTTTTCCCCACATAAAAAACATTACATGAAGTGCAGTTAGCAAGATAAATTAGCTTAGTGGTATTACAATCTGCTCGAGAAACAAATTTAAACCATTCACCTGTTGTGGGGTGCTGGAAGCTACTACTACTATCATTGATATCAGAACAACAGACACAATTGTAACACTTAAAGGTCCCCATACTAGCTCGTATAGGGATGGATTCAGTCAAAAAATCCTTATAACATAAAATTTGCTTAAACATTTGACCATTTCTAAAAGCAAACCTTGGAACTGGACCTAGTAAATCTTTTAAGTCTGGTTGAGACATCAAAATTATCCAATTCTTTTAATTATTTTACAGACATTATTAGTATTAGCATTATAAGTGGTGGTAAATCTAAGAACAGAACTGTTGACTGACCTATCACCTTCCCTTCTGTTGTGCAACATAAGTGGTTCAGGGATAAAGAACCAAAACTGGTCTATAGGGGCCCCTTCTTCCTTGCTTCACCTCCTCACAACTCATATTAACATCTCTAGGATGATACCCATTCTCAATAAATTCTTTCCTCATCTTCTCAGTTTCTTCCAAGAAAACTTCCTCATCAGTTGTTAACCTACTAACCCTTATCAGCTGAGATTTTATAATACCTCTATAGATATGCATTGGATGCATACTGGCAGTATTTAAATACCTTGCTGCATGCACATCCTTTCTATGTACCCTTGTTTCCAACCTACCAAGTTGTTTATAAAGCCTTACATCTAAAAAATCTATTTTGTCTAGGGAAAAGTCCATCTTAAACTTAAGGAAGGATGTTGTGGTGTTAAGATAGGAGAGGAAACTTTCTAACTGAATCAAAGTCCCCTTCCAAATGAAAAAACAATCATCCACAAACCTACAGTAACAATCAAATAAACGCGCATACTCATTATTCTCATTTAGAATATATATAGCTTTTCACATACATATAAAACTAAATTGGCAAAAGTATTTGCCACAGATGTACCCATGGCCACCCCAGTTAACTGCTGGTAGGGAACACCATCAAAAATAAAAATATTCTTCGTCAGAACTAAATCTAATAAAAGGCAAATATTTTCAATTTCACGTGTCTGCTCAAAAAGAAAATTTCA
>NC_056741.1:1605711269-1605728064 GCF_019279795.1 Protopterus annectens
CCAACATCCTGTGTAGAAATGTAGAAATAGTCAGGTAAGCACCCCTCCCTAAGTAGTAATGTAATAACAGTCAGGTGTGTCCCCCAACCCTGTGTAGAAATGAAGAAATAGACAGGTGTGCCTCCCCCCATCCTATGTAGTAATGTAATAGCAGTCAGGTGTGCCCCCCATCCTGTGTAGAAATGTAGAATTAGTCAGCTGAGCCCCCCAACCCATCCTATGCAGAAACCTGTCGGTGTACAACACAAAGGTCAGCACTGCAGTACAAACTACCTGGACTCGATCCACACATTAAATACAGATGGGCATACTGGGCATGCTCACACATTTAGAGAAATGAAGGCAATGTCAGTCAAAAACATACTGAAAGGTCATACTGGGCATGCTCATACACTTAAACACATGAAGGCCATGTCTGCAAACACCAGTGGACCAGACATATCTGGCAGTCGCAGTTGTTAGTGCAGACACTCATCAGTATGCATCACTCATGCCTTGCACACACAGTGGATAGGAATACAGACATATATGTAAGGACAACACTATAATAAGCCAAAGGTAGAAGTGCATAGATGTGTGGAAGAGGGTGACTGTGACAAGGCACCATCCAGGCCTGTCCAACCCACCACACAGCCAAAGGGCCCCAACCACATGAGGTTCAGATGTCACTCATTGCAGATACTAGCCACCAGTATCTGTTAGCATTACAGATTATGTGGTGCACGTGCCAGCTGTGCAACATGACTGTACAAGGAAGTAGTCATCTAGCAGCTGTATACACGTACCTGTAAAATATGACTGTGTGTGTGCCTGCATGTGATGTGTCAGCCTCTAGATTAATGGGTTATGGCCCATGCACACACACTGCCCTCCCCATAGCCCTACTATGACAAGTCTGCTGAGGTCATCCACTGTGAAATACACCTTTGGGAGAGTTGCAGCCCAGCAATCTCTGTGGCATGTCCCATAGCTTCGTACTGTTGTAGTGTGATAAAATAGTTAGGTAGGAGTTCGAATCCCAAACATGACAACTGTGTGTTGGTCTGTGTAGAGAGCAATGCTTTTTAGGGTAGTCACACTCCCTACAAGTAAATGCTCATCTTTGACAAGGCTGCTGATGTCATCCACCTAGAAATACACCTGGAAAGGTTTCAGCGTGTCCTGTAACTTCATACTGCTGTAGTGTGATAAATTAGGTAGCTGTTCTAATCCCAGACTTGGCAAGTGTGTGTGTGTCTGTCTGTGTACAGAGCAATGTTTTCTAGGGTAGTCACACTCCCTACAATTCAAATGCTCATCTTTGGCAAGGCTGCTGATGTCATCCACCTAGACATACACCTCTGGGAAGCTGTAGCCCAGTAATCTCTGTGGCATGTCTCATAGCTTTGTACTGCTGTAGTGTGATAAAATAGGTAGGAATTTGAATCCCAAACATGACAAATGTGTGTTGGTCTGTGTAGAGAGCAATGCTTTTTAGGGTAGTCACACTCCCTACAAGTAAATGCTCATCTTTGACAAGGCTGCTGATGTCATCCACCTAGAAATACACCTCTGGAAAGGTTGCAGCTTGTCCTGTAACTGTGTACTGCTGTAGTGTGATAAATTAGGTAGCTGTTCTAATCCCAGACTTGGCAAGTGTGTATGTGTCTGTCTGTGTACAGAGCAAAGTTTTTTTAGGGTAGTCACACTCCCTACAATTCAAATGCTCATCTTTGACAAGGCTGCTGATGTCATCCACCTAGAAATACACCTCTGGGAAGCTGTAGCCCAGTAATCTCCATAGTGTGTCCTGAAACTGCATACTGTTGTAGTGTGATAAATTAGTTAGGTAGCTGTATCTAATCCAAGACTTGGTGTTTGTGTGTGTGTCTGTCAGACTCTGTGTAGAGAGCAATGTTTTTTAGGGTAGTCACACTCCCTACAATTCAAATGCTCCTGAAACTGCATACTGCTGTAGTGTGATAAATTAGTTGGGTAGCTGTTCTAATCCCAGACTTGGCAATTGTGTGTATGTTTGTGTGTGTGTGTCTGTCTGTGTAGAGAGCAATGCTTTTTAGGGTAGTCACACTGCCTACAATTCACATGCTCAACTTTGCCAAAGCAGCTGATGTCATCCACCTAGAAATACACCTCTCAGAAGGATATAGCCCGGTAATCTCTGTAGCGTGTTCTATAACTGCATACTGCTATAGTGTGATATAGACCCCTGCTAGGGATTCTATACCCACACATGTCAGTTGGGGATGTTTTGTGTGTGTTTCAATGTCTGTGTAGGGAGCAATGTATTTTAGGCTAGTCACACTCAGTACATTTCAAATGCCCTACTTTGGCAATCCTGCTGATGTCATTCATTGTGAAATACACCTTTGGGGAAGGAGCACTCCAGTAATCCCTGTGGTGCATCCTATAACAGCTCCATGCTGTAGTGTGATATAGACCTCTGTTATGGGTTCTATACCCACACATGTCAGTTGCGGATGTTTTGTGTGTGTGTGTGTCACTGTCTGTGTAGGGGGCAATGCATTTTAGCCTAGCCACACTCACTACAATTCGAATGCCCTACTTTGACAATCCTGCTGATGTCATCCAATGTGATATACACCTTTACTCTAGTAATCTCCATGACATGTACTATAACTGTGTAGTGTAAGAAACTAGTTAGGTAGGGGTTCTACTCCCAGAGATGACAGGTGTGTGTGTGCTTGTAACTCGTATCCTGTGGGTATGAGTATGTGATACCTGGGCCCAATGTGGAGTGGGTTTTGCAAATTGCTTATATGGTGGCCCTAGTATATATCACAATGTCCAATGTACAGGGATAAAAGATATGAAATAGCCGAGAGGCTGGGGTACAAATCCATATGCATACATGACATCAAGGTCAGGCAATCACAGTTAGCAACCCCACTATTACCCATAGCACACTCTCAACCCATGTCTCATACACACACACACACATACACACACACACACACACACACACACACACACACACACACACACACACACACACACATGCCTAGGCAACAGCCAATATGTGGGTAGTACACTGCATATTGGCCACTGATAGTTACTATGGAGTGATTGCAGAGGGCATGGCACCCTGTCCATCTGTCCAATAGGCACGTACATGCAGACAGTGCACCTTCCCCATGTTCCCCACTGAACACCTGTGGTGCCATCACATGTGACCCACAAAGAACATACCATGCCTGAAAACATGCCCTGTATGGACAGATGCCACCGACACTAGGGAATGCCATTAGCATGCTATCAATGTAGGTGCAGGGTAAGCCTGCTGTCCATTACCAGTTCCCACCACAGATGGCCAAGACTGGCACATCTGATAATAATCTGTGTACACAACATGGGCCAGACACCCCAGGTACAGTTCCACATGTCACTGTACATGCATGTGGGAGGTGTGCACATCCCAGACACTGTCCATGCCATGGACTAAGCAACACATACATGGCAAGCACTGCACAGCATTGGCCACACACAATAGTCACCCATGTGACTGGATGGGGGATACAGTACCCACCTGTGTGGGCAAATGCAGAAACTACAGCCCTGAGCCACAATGCTGGCCATTGTCATGTGGCCTGATGCCAAGGTATACCCATCATCTAGCCTTGTATAGCCATCTGGCATAGTCGAGCACCACACACCCATGCAGAAATGCACCCATGCATGTCAGTACTGGCACCCTGTGTATTTGTGTGTGTTGTATGATGCGTATGATCACATCCACACTCACTACAACCCCCATTAGCATACTGAAGCATGCTGTCTGTCAGACACCTCCCCATACCATTTGTCCATATCAGCTCTGTATGACCCCTGTGGTGCATGTCATACCTGCACAGTAATGTGTTGTGGCAATCTCATTAGTGATGGGTTGTATTCCTGGCCCTGCCAAGTGTGTCAATGTGTGTGCATCCCTGTGAGAATGTGGCTGTGTTGACGCTGGCACCTGTTCATGCGGACAGGCATGTGTACTACACCTACCGAATAGCTAGCATATCCCTGTTGCAGATGTCACTCAGCATCACAAATACGTTCTGAGAGCTCCACAACATGTAACCTATGTGGTGCATCCAATAACTGCAAAGAAATGTGATAGCACTACATAGTCATCAGGGGGTTGATACCCTGTGCTGGTAGGTGTGTGACACAAACATGCTTAACTTTTACTCTCCCTGACTTGTCTTTGCCTCTGTCTGCCTCTCCCACTCCCTCTCTGGTGGATGTGGAGAGCTACACCTGCTTTGCTTAGGCATCAGCATGTGTATTTTAAGTGATGCTCATGATCAGCTGATAGCCCCTGCATGAATTGCAGCCGTCCCCTAGCTGACTGCATGTGGTACAGCTGTGGTAACATTCCCATAGCCAATTGCATGGAAACACACTCCAATATCTAGAAACATCATGTTGGTGTTGGTCCTTTTCATTCACTGTGAGCAGGAACTAGATCTCTTGCTTGGCAAACAGCATCTCAGATGGATTGGAGATATACCTCTAACAATATACACTGTAGAAAGAGGGCAACACACAGGAGGGGGATGTGGCTGACATGAATACAGACTGTAAGTGCTGCTATACTGCATTTGGAGTAATGCTGGTTTAACAGTGTGTGTGTGGAATTGGCTGTCCCACATGTTTTAATACCTGCCATGTCAGTTCTATGTTTATGAGGAATCCCCATCTGTAGGGTCATCTGCAGACTGGGCGGTGTGTTGTGCCTTTGATTTCATGTGTTACCCACAGAACATCTATCTATGAACTGCAGAAGGTAGTGTGAGGATTGTAGTCTGTAGATGGTGAAAGCCGTGACAGTTACTGACTTCATATCCCTCATAGGACATATGTTGCAACAAAGCCTGTTACAATAGTAAATGTATGAGGTTATCACAGCAAAATGTCAATATATGTTTGTGTGTGTGCTTCCATCCTGTGTATGTGCTTCTAGCCACAACTCTGTCAACCTTTGTACATATGTCATGCATTAAGAAGTGCATATGTGCTGTACACCATCATTAGTGTCATCATATCTGATAACAAGCCAATGAGATAGACTGCTACACATGTTATGTCCAGTAGGGGTTATAGTTGATGACATAACCTGGACATTCTGTGGTTGTTTGTACAGTACTGAGGTCTGTGTACCTATGGTGAATGTCGATAGTGTGTGTATTGTTAATATGTACTTTAGCCTGTGTAGAGACTGTGGTAGATGTCATTGCTCTAGGTCCCATCCTATCTGATGTTACATGCTGCTCCATTGTATGTTACCATATTGGCTTACATGTTTGTAGAGCCATACACACACATGTCCCATACCACAGACAGCCAGCAGACCAAACTGTGTAGCAGCCCAGTATATGTAGGGTTAGTATGTGAGTGACACATATGAGGATGGTGTTGAACAGATAGCCCATATACTGTAATATTATGCTAGCTTACCATATGTGGCTGCGCCTGTGTTCACATTGGTTGTGGTTATGCACTTTCACACAGGTGTATCTTACCCTGTGTTGTGACATGCCTGTAGAGCCTGTTATATATGCAGGTACATGTGCATTCCTCCATAAGAGATGTAGGCCAGTGTTGAGCCAGTCTGCCTGTAGCCTGCACAGTGCATTGTTACATACCTAGCAGCTTAGTGTACTTACCCAGTGAGATGTCATGTGCTGATACTTGCCAGATGTACTGCTGCTGGGCCTCCCTTAACAGTCATGTATGTCAGACAGAGTAGTGGGATGCTGTACAGATGTATGTCAATATCTAGTGGGTAGTATGTGGCCATGGCACCCCTGTACCAGCAGTTATTATGTGTGAGGCCAGACAGGGATGTGTGAATGCATAACCTATGGTGGCATATGTATACCAGTTGTTATGTGTTATACCCATCTGCATGGCTGTTAACATCCATATTGTCAGGTATGGTACACATGTTTTGCATTAAGGGGTTCTGTGTATACCTCTGGACTGCACAGAGTGTGTCAGAATGTCCACATATATTGATGAATATCTCTGCTGCAGTCCACAGGGGCATTACCTGATAGCAGTGGTACTTTACTATGATGTCCTTAGGATATCTGTCAGTAGCCAATGACACACATGTGGAAAGCAGATGTGTCCTCCCACACACACCATGTCTGTGAAGACAATCCCAATTACAGTAGCAATAATCTAATAATATACCTATTATACATACCTGACATCCCCTTGCACTACGAAGTTGTGACTATAGGGGCTGGGGTAGGGTTACACTCCATGTTCAGGACATATGGTGAAAATATATGTACATATAATTATCCAGATATCTATATATATGATTACACATATACATATCGACATATATAGATCGCTATGTTTATGTACATAGACATACATATACACACCCAGATATATACATATACAGAGCAATATATGTATACACATATACAGATAGTGATACATATGCACATATACGTATGGATATCTACAGCTATATTGAGAGTAGTAAGTATATCAGAATAGATATGTATGTACATATAGTTATAGATATATATATATACCAACATAACTAGGCATATCTGTACACATAGGATGTGCATACATATATAGCTATAAACACATATATCTATATGTACATATATGAATACCTATCTATACATATATATATATATATATATATATATATATATATATATATATATATATACATATGTACATACGAAGAGATGTACACATGGCCATATATAAATATATATATAGCACTATACAGATGTGTATACAGACATATGTGTATGTACATGTAGACATATATACACCTATGATATGTATGCAACCATATTCCTGTCATGAGTAAACATCATGGTTGTGTATACCCTCCCACATGCATTGTATGTATCTACTATGTGTACATTATGATAAAACAGCATATGTGATGCAACAGTCATATTAATAACAAGAACTACACAATTTAGGAAGTAAAGGCAATTGTTCAATACTACTCAATATGTGTATTGACAGCTATATTGGTAAAACAACAGCAGTCTCCACAGTGGTCATGGTGTAGTGGTTAAGTGTTGTGACTTCAGTGCAAAGGGTCCTGAATTCAAGACCTGCAAGGGCTGTTCATTTTGTTGTTGAGCAGAACAAGGACTGTTGGATACAGAGTGGTTAAGACTGTTTTGACCAGCTTTAAGCACATTTGCATAGGTTTGCGTGAAACTAAGTGGTGCTAAGCTATGGGTAAACATACGGGCACTTACACAGTGTAGGCAACGCTTACCAGTTTGCAAATCATCTTAGCTGTCACATTGCAGCAAAGTTGATACTTGCTAAGCATGATAACCTGCAATAAGTGTATGTAATGTCATGTACAATACAAGCACCTATGTGCTGTCATTACAGTAGCAAGAGGTGTGAGTGTCATGTGTGGGACACAGACATATATGAGGCCTGTACAGCACTGTTATCCATGTGAATGCGTGACATACAGGTGTAGTAGCTCAGGGTACATGCTGTCACACTGGCATGTAGTGTATCATGACAGTACTACTGTTGACAGTGCTAACCCAGGCAAGAGCAGAGTGTTTAATGTAGTACTGACAACAGGCACACCTGCAAGCATGGCTGGACACTGACGACTCCCTGTCGTATCCCTGGTGTGTGAGCTGTGTCACAGTATATACCCCCTTACTGATCTGTCAATGCACTCATGCTACTGCATAGATACCTGCTAAGCTGATGACTGTCAGTCCCTGTGCAGATGTGCAGATGGCAGGTATCCAGCTGGGATATGTACAGGCAACCTACGCTTGACTGACACCCTACTACACATGTGGCATGTGCATGAGATGCATATCCCTGTATTGCCAATGTTGGGGTGTACTATAGGTTGTATCGCAGTCATGGCCAGTGTGTGATGCTGGGTATGGCAGAGTATAATCATGGGTTTCAGGGAGTACAATATCCAGTGGGGGATGTGGGTGCTGTGTACACTATTACACCAAGATACACCAGGTATATGTGCCATGTACCACGTTATGCTTACCACTGTCACCATCAATCATACAGGTAACTGTTACCACAATCCAAGCCAGTTATGCATGTGATGTGTACAGCCTACCTGTAACACAATGGAGACACAGTCATGGTAGTTAGCAGTGATAGGCCCTTGTATCTCAGATGTGTGTCTGGCTGTTATGTATCTGTAAATGTGTATATGATGGCATCCCACACTATGTATCATCCAACTATACCGATTGCATCCCCCATCAGCATACTGTACATGCCAGAGGATGTTCTGCATGTACCATGTAACCTGGGACACACCTCACCCTAAACGCTATGCGGTATGTGCAATGTAAGCCACACATGTCAGTATCACAACATTGCTAGGTAGGGGTCTAGCCCTAGTGTTGGCAAGTAACAGTGTGCGTGTATGTGGATGGGTCTACATCAGGTTGCAGTGGATATACACCTCAGCGGGCCACCTGTCCATGTGACACAGGCAATACCCGGTATAGTAACCTGTGAAATGTGTTCGACTGTACCCCAGATATGTCACTGCCATGGTGTCAGCACAGTGACATACCCCATTGTGCAATATGACTGCAGACCATCCTCATGCTGACACATGTACACCTACAACACACATGAATAACATTTTAGAGACCACAAACAACCAGTGTTACCAACAGCTATAAGGCATCATTGTTGGACAGCTACACTACCTGCCAAATATGCCTCATACTCTACTCCCTACGACATGTTACAGTGCAGGACTGTGGTACACTGTTTTACAGTCACCGTGTGCATCAGAACCGTATCAGCCTGTCACGGCATCGATGGTATGGATGACAGGGATGGGGCACAGGTATCATCATATGCACAGGTGTGGTGTTGGTTTGCCAGAGGACAAGGGTGGGCCATACATTTGACACCATGTGTGTGGGTGTGGGGTGTACTTTGGGGAGCTGGCTGAGGTGATGTGATGTGTGTAGGTATGAGGCTGCCCTAGGTGTGTTTGCATAGTGTGTGGGTATGCATGCACACAGTTCTGCCATGTGGCTGCCCTACACAGGTGTTTATGGACAGCTGCAGACCATACCTGACAGGGTGTGCAGTTCACTGCTTCTGGCCACGGACACATGGACTGTGCCTGCCAGGGTTTCTGCGGGCATGTCCAGGTACAGGTGTTGATATGCTGGTACCAGGTCCCTCCTGGGACTGGCCAGGACCACGTGCATGTGGCCTGTTGTGGTGTAGTGTGGACAGCACACACCCTGCACTGCCAGGGCTGCTACTGCTACTACAGGAGCCCCTTTGTGTCCTAGCACATCCATGTTGACTGCCAGCTGTTGGTGTTGCTGGCCCACGTCCACGCAGGCATCGCAACATCCCCACCACAAGTTGAAGCACAGACACATCACGGCCAATGAGGGCCATCATCTCATCATGCCATCTATCCGCTTGCTTGGTAGAAGCACGGATGGCACCTGACAATTCACGGAGGTTGTCGCTTACAGATACAAGAGCAGCCTTCTGCAGCCTAAGGCCCTGTCTGGTGTAATGCTCAATACAAACTCGCACCACCATTACAGCCTGATACATGCTTCTGCTGGTTGCAGCTATGTCGCCTCTGCCAGGGGCATGATGTCCAGCTGTCCTACCATGGGCACGCTAGGACATCCAGCCTGCCGGAAATCCGGCTATACCTGCTGTGACCAGACACAGTAGGCATGGTTACCACACTTTCCTGTGCACTGCCACTGAATACCAGCTGTCCCTCTGTTATGGCCACTGGTGATGGGGTGTGTATAGGCACTGCAACTGTGTGCGGGGATGGGGTGTCTAAAAGGGGGATGTCAAATGTTGGCAGACTGTCAGACCCTGACAACCCCACCTGTGCCTCAACATTATTATCATCATCATCGGTGTCTCTATGGACACCTACATCAGATTGCATGCAGGAGGGACCCTGACCCACCTCGCCACCTGTGGGGGAAAACAATGAATGAACTTTAAAACCTGTACAGCATTGCCTAACAGTATACACACACACACACACACACACACACACACACACACACACACACACACACACACACACACACACACACATCTCCGTAATACATACCTGTCCATGGCTTTACAAACATTCCCACGTATATGTACATGTGTTACCCCATCCTGCATCACACTTGTTAACATACACACATTGATACCACTCTTTAACTTCACAGTCCTCTAAATGCCCACAAAAGTGGCCACAACACAAGGCCTGTTGCTACTTTACCTGCCTGACCTGTGTGTGGTGGATTTACATGACCTCACTGCTGTCATTTGGTATGCACCCTCTGTATGGTCGGAATGATGTGCATGGCCCCTATATGTGTGGGCTACTATGTTGTATCCATAATAGCTTCCACTGGTGTGTCATGTGTATGTAATGCTCAGTACATGCCAGATATGCTGCTCCATCAGCCCATCATGTGTCAGCTGTAATATTTGGATACACTCCCTGGTATTGACTATTACTTCCCAAATGCATCTGTAGAGCTGCATACGTGGGTTGTAGGTGACCTCTCTGCTGACTGCGATATTAAGTGTGTACCTGGAGTCTACCTTCCCTCTGGATGCCTGTTCCATGCTACAGACCATATTATAATATTTGCTGTCCTGTGATTACACACATGACAGGTATTCCTGGTGTGCAATGTGGCAGTCCATGTCCATGTACTGCATGGTCCCAAAGGGGGGTACATCCATATGAACACCCCATAATCACACATGTGCATACATGGCCAAACACACAAACACACACATGCACACACGCATCATACATGCATCTACCTCCCACCACTTCACCTGAGTGACCCTGCAGGCAAACTAATGAACCACCAGGATGCACACACACACACACACATACACACACACACACACACACACACACACACACACACACACACACACACACACACACACACACACACACACACACACACACATACAGGTGAGGTTGAACAATGATCGTACACACAGTCCTTCTATTACCTATCTGCCAACATGCAGAACATATGGTTCAGAACAGCATGCAGTTCAGCTATAGTCAATCCATGCTAGCAACAGTATACATGTGTGTGATGCATGTGCTGTGACTAGGTGATGCTCCTTCCCCTGAATACCACTGCATCCATGTGCACAGTATTGCTGTGCACCTGTTCTGCACCCTGCCATGTACTGTGCACCACAACTCACAGGTGTACAACCCATTGCAGAATGTTTAGTACTGTGTCAGTTATGTCAGCTTTACTTCTCACAGCCCCTATGTGTTTCAGCAACACATACCTGGGATATGTGGACTGTTGTCATTGGTGAATGTCTGATGCCTGATTTACAGCTGTCAACATCAACAGTCAAGATATAACCACTGCAGAAATGCTTACACTGACAACCATCAGAGCATACCATGGCTATGGGGGGTGTACACACCTTTATTGATTTTACACATACATCCTTGATCTGCTATGGGACCACAGCACCACATATCTTAGCAGTACACAAGCCCGGTATGTAACACATGTCCTGTACTTTCACATGCAGTGTCTACAGATTGTGTTAGGTGTGTGGCTGCTAACCACAATGCATACACAGAATGTGGGCATATGTGTGCGCACCCTTATCATGACGGTTTATCACACCTCTTGTGTGTACTATGACAGGGGTATACCAGCATGGGCCTTCTGCAATTGCCAGTGTATGTTCAGTCTCCCCTACTCATGTCCCCCTATTCTGCATGATTGCAAGGTATACTCATGTGCACATCCCATGGTGTTCACACATTGTCATCACTATTGCAGTGTGTGTAGGGTTACGACTGCCACAGGTCCTGAACCTGACTATATGCAGATAGAGCCATGCCTACCATCCTTAGGTTCCCTGCTGCAGTGCACTGGTGTGTCATGCTGAGACCTCCCCCTCAGCTTTCATGCATATGCATGACAGGTAAGTCCTACACATTTGTGTAACCTTGCAGTGTCCCATACACTGAACATCACATGTTGCAGCCTAGACCCAGCTGATAATGTGGACTAGTGTAATGACTTATGCCATAGTGTATCTCTGCAGCAGCTGGTATTGTCCTACAGGTATATACACTGGTGTTGCACTGTATATGGGTGTTGTTCAGGACATGTTACTACTGTAGGCAATATCTACCAACAGTATGTTACTCCCTGTGGACACATTCGGCGATGTCAGGATGTTAGTTGTCATGCAGGTGTGTGACATACCCTTTCAATACCCCATCATAGTCGCCCCTGTGAGACCATGCATTTCACAGCAACAATACATGCACATGTACAGCATGCATTCAGGGTAGGTGTGTTAGATGTGGGCATGGAATATACCATCACCATTACATGCCCAGTGTGTTGTCATGCATCTACATAAGACATACTCACCAGCTACAGGCTGCTGCCTTGTTGTTACCCTGGACGGACCTACATAAGAGGGTGAGAGATGCAAGGTCAGTGGCCACACTTGTGGCACTGCTGCAGGCTGGGTGCAGTACTACCATACATCAATGGTAAATTCCCACAATAGTACCACATCTGGACATCTGTTTATCACTACAATGCAGCAACACAATATATCTATGACATGTCAGATATGCATGATCTACATGTACCACTGCGGATATTTACACAACAGTGTTCTACTGATGTGCCCTGTGTCCTTACCTGCATGCTCCTCGGCTGGTGTGTGGGTGACACTCACCTCCACGAAGGGGTCCAGTGGTTGTTGGTGTTCCAGATGGGCAGGTGCCATGCGGCTGGCCAGGAGCTCCTCCACACGTGTCAGGGGGGGATGGATGGCATGCCCCCCCCCATGGTGAGGTGATCCCCCCAGACTGCAGCAGCACGCCGATGAGCATTGTAAAGCAGGACACTGCAATGATGCTGGACCTGCTCATAACTGCGGTTATGCAGGCCAACATCATTGACCCTGTGGACTAGATCATTCCACAGGACGGTCCGCTCCTGCTGGTCATGGGCTGGCCTGCCAAAGAGCACCTGGTAGTGCTGTACCAGGTGGTTGATGATGACCTCATTTTCATCCACTGAATACACAGGTAACCTGCTGTGTGACACCTTGCCTGAAAGACATGAAGATGGAAACAGGCCTGGGCAACTCATACGGCAAGGTTACCACAGTTTGTAATACACATCTTTGTCACCCCCCCAACCATATCAGCTTCAACAGACTGTACACATGCCTCATTAGGTATGGCTACAGTTTAACTACTGTTTGGACAGATTTTGTATTGTACCACACCTTCTGCTATGTGATTGTAGCCATGTCCCCTGTGTGGACACTATCATTGCTGGCCTGTTACAGACTTTCACTTGCATGCCATTGTCACTGCCACTATGGTTACATATATAAAGACAGGCAAAACACAAACTGTAAATCCAAGAAGACAGGGAAGAAACCACGATGCAGCACCAATAAATACAACACTTGTAATAGGGTCGAATGAAGCGCTTTTCGTTTATTGCAGTGAACAAACTTCTTCAGATAAAAACAACAGCACATAAACAGAATTTAAATACAACTGCAATGAATTATTCAATTATCCAGTTGAGTACTTAAAGTGAAATCACTCATTTCAAGCAGTACAGATTTAAAAACAACACATATAACTATGTACTACGGGAAGGGAAAACAACAATGCACCACTACTCTAACTAGGAATAGATGGTAAAAACTTGTGGATTAGAATTAAAAAGTATATATATAAAATGAATGTAAAAATAAACTAATAATGAAAAATCACTTTACAATGAACCAAGTGCATAAGAACTCACTAGGAGTGTACTTGTGACTATAATGCTCTAAAGGTTTGTAAACTGTCATACTAAGGAAACAAAACTTATATCCATAAACTGTGACTTAATGAAGGTTACCTATTAAGGCTCTTAAGTTTAAGAATGCTGCTTAGTGAGCAGCTTTCATTCAGGCCAGGTGCATTATAAGCATTTAACCTGATTTGCCAGTACAACTCTAATTCTTCTAACTTAAGAGGCGTCGGACCTTCCCTAGGATCTTGAAGTACTTGGTCAATGACCAAAAACTTGAACTTGTGGTCAGGGTATACCGAGATATGTTTGGCTAATGTATTTTCTAGTTTTTGTTTCCTAATTGCATACGTGTGTTCGTATATATGATCACGAATGCGTCGTTCTGTTTTGCCTATATAAAAAGCAGAACAGAACTGGCATTGAGCTAGGTAAATCACCATCTTGGAGTTACAATTTGCCTTCAGCTTCAACAGGTATTCATGGTCATGTACTTTGAATCTATTAGATTCAGTAACATGCTGGCAGTAATTACACGCCTGGCATTTATACATGCCAGCTGTCCTCACCATTCTAGTGTAATGTTGTTCAAAGAAGGCTTTAAGATTCTTGGCTCTTTTATATGTAACAACAGGGTGGTTGCCCAGTTTCTGATAAACTTTATTGTCACTCTTAAATAAATACCAGTTTTTACACAAAACCTGAAAACATTCACTACTGCTGAGGTTGTAAGTTGTTATAAAAGTGACACGTGGTCTCTCACATAGATGTGTAACCATAGAATCATTCACAGGCTGAACAACTAAATCCTCTACTTTGTTAGGAGGGAAGTGTTCTCTATTCAAAATTGGTTTATAAAACTGTCGCAGACGCTTAGAAGTCACTTCATCTATAACTGCATCAAGCATTTTGTCTGGATACCCACGGTGTGAAAACATACTTCTCAAGTGTCTGCATTCGGCATAGAAATCACTGTCTAATGTGATAATTCGGGCTGCCCTTACCAGTTGTCCTTTAACTATAGCTCGTTTTTGATAAAATGGATGACAACTGGAGAAATGAAGGAATGAGTTGGAATAAGTGATCTTTCTGTAAATGTTAGCTGTATATTTTTGAGAAAGAATATCCTTAGATAATAAAATGTCGAGGTAAGCTATGGAGTCTGTGTTGAAAGTGGGGGTAAATTTCAAAAACTGTGTGGTTGTGTTAAAATAATCAACCAATGTGTTGCTAACAGTATGGTCACCATCTAACAAGATGAAAATATCATCCAGATAGTGAGTATAAAAGATTAACTTGTCTTTAAAGTGAGAATTGTTGAGGACATAAAGATGTTCCCATTGGGCCATGACCATATTAGCGACACTTGCACCACAGGGAGAGCCCATCGCTACTCCGATTTTTTGTAAGTAAAAATTATCTCCAAACATGAAGAATGCCAATTTAGTTCTAGCAATGTACCGCTGCTCACTGACATGCACTCTGTGGGTGAACTGGCACTTACTATTTTGAATGAGGGAGTTACTAAGTTTACGGCAACAAGTAATCTCCAGTCAACCAGTGATTCCGTTTCGGCTGTTGAGTATCGGGGCACCTGACCAGCCACCTCCCAGGCAACTAACCTGACTAGTCTTGACTGCTGGCAGAGGAGTATTCCGGCCTCCAAATTACCTTCTTTATCTAATCGACAACCACCTGTGTGTACAAACGATCGCTTGGATTTTACAACTAGAGATAGTGAAGCTCCAGCAGTTCGGAATAAAGACTCTATTCCTCCTCCTGGTTTAATTACTGCAGAAGCAATGGCTGTTCCCTTTCCTACTACTGATATGGGAACTAATCCTTCAGCTTTCAGTATCAACAACTGGTGGATGGACAATTTTACTTTTACTCCAGTAAATAGCCGTACAACACCACAGAGGAATATCCATCAAGGTGAGCAGGTCAACATTTCA
Organism: Protopterus annectens; assembly: GCF_019279795.1. NCBI lineage: Eukaryota > Metazoa > Chordata > Ceratodontiformes > Protopteridae > Protopterus > Protopterus annectens. The sequence continues at coordinate 1,605,727,084 of NC_056741.1, forward strand.
GTTAACCTTAAAGATTTGGATAATTAATAGTAAAATTAAAAAAAGACTCAATTAGAGATATCCTACTTTCAGGAATGTCTCAAACTTAAAATAGTTCCTAAAGGTTTACGCCATTATCAATATCCTACCAGTTTGTCTGCCAACTCATTATTCCATAAAGATTTACTTGCTTTGTTTGACCGCCAGGGGTTCGAACTACTTGACTTAATGATTAAACATTATTCCTTACTGGTTGAATCTTTAAGTAAACAAGCAACAGGACTGGATGAACTCATTAGGCTCGATTCTGAGTTCCTCCGTAATAAATACGACTACAGCAGGATCTTTTCAAGTATCGAGCAGTATCTTACCAAACTCAAAAACAACAAAGTTAAGAAAATTGATAGAGATATCAAGGCTTATAAAGAAGAGACCGCATACCCAAAACCTTCATCAGTACAAGTCTGGCACGGCCCAACTAGACACGTACAACACGCTCCAGGTTACAGTGGTGCATCATCTAATATAAATACAAATTCAACTCAATGTGCTGACACCTTCAATGCTTCTGCTGAATGTGCAGATGATACATCCCAGACTGAGCTCAGTATGACTGAGATCTCACAGAACAACAACAAGACTGGCCACTACAAATTGAGGTCTAATGACCCCAATTTTTTAGGGTCAAGACCAAAACAACAGACAGGACAATTCAACCAGAGAAACAAGCAGAAATTCAGATAGCCGTAGTTCGGCACCTGACTGATAACAGTCTATCTGAAAATTGTTGTACTTCTTGTATGGTTGATGCACATGTTCCATCTGTACATCCTGATTCTTTTTGTGAGCCTTGGTCTTTATAATTGACAGACACTCCAAATAGTGATTCCCTTATGGTGGATGGCAATGGTTGTATAGACAATACTCCTGTTATATTAAATAACGAAGACGGGGATTTTAAGGTGTATAATTTTTCTACAGTTGTTATTACACCTGAACTGG
>NC_056741.1:1606117118-1606182118 GCF_019279795.1 Protopterus annectens
GTCATTTGGACATGTCAGCACATACCTGCGGACAGTACTGAATGTCCTACTGCAGCCTTTTCATACGGGCGTTAACTTGCAGTCGATAATGCTGTTTCCTCACACATGTATCTGTTTCTGATTATACCACTCCATGTCCTAGGGCAAACATCTGGACAAAGCCTTAACTGATAGTGGGACACATAGGGGCAGTATTTACATATTGCTCTTACAAACGTAGATAGTTGACACAATAATAGGTTTTGCATTAGTATGACTTTTCTGACGGATTTGGTGTCTTAAACTCACATGTTTGTCATTATTTCATGACTTCAGTTCTCAGGATTTGAATGGTACACTGATTTTCGTGGGTTATCAAGGCAGAATGGTACTGATTTTACGTGGAACACACCAAACATATGAGGCAGACCTCTGCACATTCTGCGTAAATCTGTACAGTTGCCAAGTATGTGTCTGATACAAGATATCAACTTTCTGACACCAATACACACACTGTATGGCGGCATCACAGGCCACATGCCATTACATTTATATTGCAGGACACACCCACCCAGAGGGTTGTATTCCTCACACAGGTCAACAGCTGCTTAGCCACACTGATTAGTCTATCGTACCGTATGTGTATGCCGGTATTTGCGCTTTCCGTCAGTGGCAGAGCTCACGTACGAGTATGGGGGACTGGACATTGTAACGGTGACACTGCATGACACCCTGAGGGACACATTTCTTTTGAGTCTATTAACCTTCCACACTGACTTTCACAGGGCATACGTTGTCATTCTCATTTGTCGGAGTACATGCGTATGACTTGTACATGTTTTGTCATTTGTCCTGACGTCTTTCTTCTCACCTGTCCACCTAGTATCACTAGTTCTGTACATGTATTTTGGACAGGTTACCTTCATACCCCTATCCTGTACACATTATGGGTAAACGCCATGATGTTTGACCTTAGCTCTTGTTACATTTGTCATAGTAATGTGCCTTTCTGGTAAATTACTGGCAAGGCATTATGAACTGTGCGGTTAGATAATAGTGACTGACATTTCTATGTCATGATTAGTAACACTCATAACATTCGTATTCCTGGCTACGCCAACGTTCTGACTTTGTCTGGGGTATATCTAATATAGTCCCTATTTGTATTTCATGTACTATGCCTTAGTGCAGCTGTCTTATTCTGACAGTTTGCCAGGTACGGTTACCATCTTGGTCGTACGCATGTCCATCCATGATAATCGCCTACATGACACTGATATAGGGCCCTACATAGTCCCACAATGGTTTATGCAAGATCCAGTGGATGGTTTGGCCCATTATTGAGAATATAGGCATGTGCTATACCCACATCACTCCCACGGGGCGGGCCTAATAAATCTCTGCCAAACAACACCTAGGCCCATTTCTGCATACCCATGATTCCCATACCTGACACCCCTCCACAGTACCCATGACACATGTTTAATGTGAGCAGTACTAAAGTGTGGAGACACTTATATGCACTCCCCACTCTCCGGATATCAGTTTGTACGTCATACATTCTATCGACACATGTGTCATTACCCTTGCACCTGCTACTGTTGCATGTACAGCTATATCATATTTGCTGAGGTCACTTATTTTGCATCAATGCCAGTTGACACTACGTATGGATCAATTTTTGGGGTCCTGCAATGGACACCTATATGCATGTTTAAAGTGTAGAACATGCTGGACTGTCACTTTCTGGCCAATGGTTTGGAAAGCAGCGGTTTATTCACCTTTCGTGCATGTCTGTTTGCCTACCCATATTAGCTATGCCGTGGCCTATTTATGTACATATGTTATATCTACGGGACATAAGTCTGTTGTGTATACATATATACATGTACAATCCTCATTTCATAACTTGCTTTGGTTTACGTCTGTGGATTATGTGTATAGACATATATCTATATCCATACCATACCTTTCCACTGTACAGATTGTCGCAGAGTGTACAGCTGGTTGCCTCTTTATCTTCGGTGTGTTTTACATAAACCTGTGTCTATCTGGCAATGTAGTGGCATTTCATTTGAGACTTATGGTGGGGAATACTGGCAAGCAGTTCAGGTTACGACTGCATACCCTTCAGAGAATCCATGCTACTGACACACCCTTTATTCTATCCACTTTCTATGTTTGTTCTGGCACATATCTGGGGTTTGTCCCTATTTGTACCGGTAGTTTGCATGCCTTTGTCCGGTTTCATACTTTACGGGGTTAACAGGTTTGAGCCATGTATATCTAACGGGGAAACAGCATTCATTTACTATGCTGTGAGCGGATCACACACGCATTACAGGCACTTGCATTTACATGTTGTGGGTTACATCTGTTTAATAAATTTGTGCTTGCGCGGCCTTTCATACATCTGACCGTAACACTTACTTATCTGTAGTCTGGTTTATGGACTGGTGTGAAACACACGGTTCACCTTTACGTATTTAACTGTGTGTACAGCATGAACGCATTCATTACACTTTACAGGGATATCTGCAGTGGTCGTAGGTCAACCGGGACTGCATTCACGTTTGACGGATGCCGGAAACAGCATTCTGTTGCTGTTCTGCCTCATTGATATGCATACCCATAGTACTTAGCTACATCAACATATGCCTCACCGCTTCAGTTACAACACAGGCATCCATTCCCTGTTGTGGGAAGCCATGTGGTACTACATATTGCCACATAGTTCACTTAGCAATATCTTCACAGCACATGACCGGTCGAATAGTGGCCACTAGTACCGGCAAAGAGTTCTGTTGCACTGGCACGAAGTCAACACTATTGAACTGAAGAAAATAAGCTTAATACGCAGTTGGTTACCGGCTGCGAAACGGATTTAATCCCGTTTCGTGTTGTGGCTGTAACGCTTATTATTAAACTATTTTCTTGGTTCCTGATGGTGGTGCTGGGTGGTGCTTCTTGACCATTGCTTCGGTGCAATAGGTTGTACTTTTGCTCTTTATACATTACTAGTGGTATATTCATTCGGAGGATTATCCCTTCATGGTAAAGCCAGCGGATATTTTTGCTTTTTCTTAACACATTTTGTATTGCTTACTGCTGTGGACCCCAGCTGCATTGTTAATCACTCCGAGAATATGCAGAACACCAGGGTATATAGTCGTATCACATACATGTTTCTGATTGTCAGGGTGTTCATGTAGTGATCTGGGTATGGGCTTGTCCGCCTGGTGAACGGAACTTCCCTGGCCGAGTTCAAATGTCAGATGAAGCATGTGGACAGGGAGCATCTCCCTATTATGAACATTTTACCTGTATTTATAGACACGTGTTTGGGCAACTATCAGGAGCTTATTCTGTTGGCTGTACATATTATGGGTGAGGGGGGGTTCCCATTCACATTTGACTATTACCTGTATTCATTCATATGGGGATTATTTTCTTGGACATGTTGTGACTACAGGTATGCAGTTGTACATTACACAAATGTCATGGCTTGTTACTGTACATATGTACGGACCATACCTTTCGACCTCTTTGAGCAACAAATCTGCGCAAACCCTACATGATGGGGAGAGTAAGAGGGACACATTTTAACTAGTTTCCTTACAAGCTTATACTAGATTTTGCATTGTCATGACTCTTCTGTGGGAAGTGGAGTGCTATACTTCATGCTCATTATTTCGTGACGTCAATCCACACCTATTTACCGGACAGACGCAGGTTGTCGGAGGCACACAACACTATGAGCCAATGCTCTGGTCATTCTGCGGATATCTGGACAGTTGAGTGATATGGTACAAACCTCTGTAATACTCTGTTGTGTTCTGGCACAGCAGTAGCTCGGCATTAGGGACAGATGTCAGGACCTCCTGGTAGACAGTTGAGTTTCAAACTTCATACTCCGGACATTAATGCCATTATGCAAACTGTCATTCTATGATATATCTATGTTTATCCATCCACATGGATATATTCCTGCTTGCTCCTGTTATACATTCTACGGATCTCACTCCTTTGAGCTCTCCATACTCCTGCTCCTCTCTACCCTCCAGCTTAACCAGACTTAGCTGACACTCACTTGACTCCCAGTATGTCATTGTTGTACATTTCTGTATTACCACTACAAACTCTGGATTTGCACTGTCTTATTATGCACATGTTATGCATGTGTATTTCCTGACTGTATGCCTTTTACTCTTGTATTTTACCTTTAACATTATGTAGCCTTTATTTCCTTGTATTGCTTGTGGAGCTTTTCTACCCAGGCCTCCGCTGTTACTGGGCACTTCTTCGCCCAGTGGACTTCCCGGGTACTCAGATTGCACATACATGAGTAACTTCTAACAGCTATCTTTGCATATTGTACCTGCTGTTGTACCTTTGTCTCACTTGTAGTCACGGCTCTGTCCAGATATCTAGTTCACACAGGTTGTCAAGTATGGTCAGTCACGCAGGCACACGCTAGGTATCCCTCACTCTTCATCAGGGTCCTCCTGTTAATGTCGGGTGCCTTCCTCACCTTTCTGCCGTTTGCCACTATGTGAGTGTGCGATATATTCTCCCGCATATTTGTGTGGGGACACGTGCGTCACGGGAAGGTGTTTTATCCTGGGTACTGGGTTATGCATGACCACTCAGGTCTGGACAGTGTCTTGGACCTGTACTTCACATTCTGACTTGTGTCCAGATATGTACAGGATTGGACATCTTGTCGTCATACCCATTCTACTATTTACACAGGTTACTTATCCCGTAAGGGATATTCCAGAAATTGGACCATTCCACACAGAAACAATATCGATATGTATTTTGGCTTTATGAAAATGTGCAGGGGGTTTAACATGCAGGGAATACATGGTTTGCTATCCTGACACTGCCTAGGGTGACAATACCTACTACATATGCGTAGGGGTCGGTATGTGTAGCTGTGTCTGCAACGGACCAGTGGGACACGTACGGGTGGATTTGGTGGACGTTCTGTTATGGGGCTGGGTTGTGTGATGTGGAGGGTATGCTGGGTAGCCCATTATGCAGCCAGGTGTGTTGCATTTGTTATGGCCAGTTCCATCAGGACCAACCTGTGGGTATGTGACGGTGACATATCTATACATGTTGATCGCACATTTACATTATACATATGTTTGTGGGATTGTGTTCTACACTATGGCCTGTCTGCTTGTCTTACAGCTGTTTCTCCATGTGTTTGTGTTTATGTCCACTTCACCCGCTGCCCCCTCTGGTTCACCTTTTCTGCATATGACACAGTATCGCCTTTGCGGGTTTTACCATTACCCATACACCCCTCACATGCAAATTACTCACATCTGATAGCTCACTACTTTTGTTGTTGGGCCATGACATGGCCAGAGTAGCACATTGACTGCCCTACAGGTGTCGGGTACCTTTATGGTTGTGTGGACTACCCTGCCATGTTTGCTTCCCACGTGCAATACCTCACACACATAGGTACAAGCCCATACTTCACTTTCGTTACTTAGTTGGTATACCCGGGTACTACCCGTTCGGCTGTGTCACATACTAGTTTGGCTTCTACCGATGACTCCCAGGATTTGCAAACCTGGTGTACTCATTGGGGGGATGGCACCTTTTCCGATGTCCATGCTATTCCTTCCACATATCCGACTGTTGTGGACAATGCCTCCCCACAGTCTACGGTACTGTTTCCACCTTTTCAATTGGCCACAATGTAACATTTGCGGTGGACACAACACATTTTCCATGCCGACACATACCCATGGTCAGTTCGGCAGATCGAACTTACAACTCTTGCCTATATCTAAGCTTTAGTCTTGTAGCATTTCAGTGGCTTATTCTTTTTCTTATGACATTTCTGTAATATACGTGTGGAGAACAACTGTTTAATGCCACTATTACATGATGTCTGAGGGATAATTATGTCCTATAATCTCTGCACATTTGCCATGTTTACATGCTTGTGTCAGGACACATCTGGCCGCAGCTGTACTGTTGCTCGCACAGTGGGACAGGTGGTATTCTTAGTCGATGGTATGGGTCATACTGTTCCTTTCGGCCTACATGTGTCCTTGTTGTTGTAGTTGTTTCTATGCTCCTGATTCATTTACATGTGTATTCTATTCCCTATCACATTTGTTATGTGGGATACAGACATACCTTTTGTATGTGACTATTACATCCCTTGTGGGATATTATTCGGACATACAGTCACTACATATATCTACATTTCTCCTCGTGTATTTTGTTATGGACACATCTGCAGAGCTATGTACCCTCCCTCACATTATGGGTCAGCTGCTGACCCTCCATTGACTGGACGCATTCTGGCTCCTAGCATATGATATGTTTCACTTCCACATGGTATAGCTATAAACACTATGTTGGACCATGGGCATGCGGTTTTTCTGTCATTTGTTAAAGGGTAGGGACCTGTTATTCCCTATCGTGCATTTGTGTTTGCTTCTTCATTTTCTGTTCGCAGGGACTATCTTGCATGCTTTGTATGCGTTTTAGTCTCCACAGACACTGATAGGTGTGAGTATTACTGCAGGCGGACTATACTATTCAGCAGTTTAGATTGCTCATCGACAGCCGACATTGACACGCCTCCCTCCGCAACTTTGGTACGCCCCATGCACTCGCGCATGTTTCCTATGCACGTGGCTGTGGCGGCTGCACGCCTTCATTAATATGCATATGGCACTACTACTCCATATATACGCCGCACGGCCGGCGCAAGCCTTACACTGGCCTTGCGCCGAGCTTCATGAATCCAGGGGAATGTGTTTTTATTGCTAGATATGAATTCTTTTAAGTTAATTTGTCAGTGTTAATATTTAAAGCACACTGCATTTCCCGTTTTATCATTCTAATACATCACTTCCTGTTCAAATGGTGAGCTGAAACTTTAAGGAAGAAAAAGAAGATAAAAATAACAACTTATAGAACTTTTTAAAGCTTATAAAGCATCACAAAAGTGCTTGTGCCACTAAATAGCTTATTTTAAAGCTACATTATGTTAGAGGCACAAACTGAGCATCCAAGTGCTTCGGATTATGTGAAAAGCTCCACATTTAATGACTAGTAAAGCCACTGTTCCGCATTGGACAGCTGTGGCTCCTCTACACAGATACTGATTGGTTTGTATACCACAATTACTGCCAATCGGCATCGCAATATACAAACCAGTACATTGCTCTGCTGCCCTTCCACATTAAACAGTGTTGGCTGCACTCCACAGTTTTTGATTGGCTCGTAGACCACATTTACAGCCAATCTCTGAAAGATCCTGTTATTCTAACAACTTTCTAAGTTTATAAGTGCAATATTTAAAATGTCTCTATGTGTGTGCTGCTTGCCCCTCTAGTACTTCTCTAAAAATAATTGCCATTTTTTAGAGAAACTCTTCGCCAAGACAGGTCCTGTTATTCTAGCAACTTTCTAAGTTTATAAGAACAATATTTCTAAGTTTATAAGAGCAATATTTAAAGTGTCTCTACTTTTGTGCTATTTGTCTCCCAGTACGAAAGTAATTGCCATTTTTTTTGGAGAAACTGTATGCCAAGACAGGTCCTGTTATTCTAGCAACTTTCTAAGTTTATAAGAGCAATATTAAAGTGTCTCTGTTTGTGCTGCTTGTCCCCCTATCACGTCTCGGAAAGTAATTGCCATTTTTTGCAGAAACTGTATGCCAAAACAGCCCCTGTTATTCTATCAACTTTCTAGATTTATAAGAGCAATATTTCTAAGTTTATAAGAGCAATATTTAAAGTGTCTCTACGTTTGTGCTGCTTGTCCCCCTATTACATCTCTAAAAGTAATTGCCATTTTTTGCAGAAACTGTATGCCAAGCGTTTATAAGAGCAATATTTAAAGTGTCTCTATTTTTGTGCTGCTTGTCCCCCTATTATGTTGGGCTTTGTCCAGATTTCTTGCACTAAGAGGTTGAGATGTATGTCAGGATGGATGTCAAAAGTGAGTTTTTTATAGTCATGAGATGCTTTAAAGTATTCAGTTTTGTTTTCTGGTAGAACTTTATAGAGTGTAACTTGATTTTGCATTCTTTGGTCATAACTGTTCCAAGGCATGATGTGTTATACGACACATTATTGTAAAAGTACAGAGGGCCCTGGTTTTAAGTACCCTTTTTTAGGCACCTTTGCCAGTCCCAGAACTGGCTATATGACAGGAGTAGAACACATCTAAAGTGGTGAATGTAAAATGCAAGTAGCATTGTCATGATGTGTGTATGTGTTGCAAGTGCATTTGTTAAGCTGGATGTGTTTATCCTTGACATGGATTTTGAGATATAATCAAGGGTGCTTTGAGTACTGAATGCCATGAAAGTCACTCTTCCCTTCTGCAACACTGGTTAGGTGGGCAAGTGAGCACCAGAGGAGTGAAAGTGTCATTGTCAAAGCAAGGAAGTGAATAATCAGATCATGCAGGCCTTTACAGTAAACTAAAGGAGCAGAGATGAGCAAGAGAAGAGGGTGCAAATTCAAGAAACTTCCAGTGATATGGGTAGGTTATAGCCCTATTGTCTCATCTTTGCTTTTGAGGAGATTTTCTAATTTTCCTTTCTGCACTATAGTCCCATTTGTTTGTCATTGTTTAACCCCACTGTTTTACAAACCTGCTAGGTACAGACTGCCCAGATTACAATGAGGACAGGGATGTAGATACAGATCGCATTCCAAAGAAGATAAGATACACAATTTTTCAGCCAAGTGCCTTTGACTGGGTTTCTATGAGTAGGCACAGAGTGAAATACACCTTCTGCAAGACTTGCAGCACAGAGTTCCGAATCCATCACGGGGGCCGACATGATCTGCAACAACATGCCAACAGTGAGAAACACAGGCAGAATTGCAAGCATGCAGCTGGAAGATCTATGGTGGATTTCTTTGGACCTTAGAGTTTAGCAAGTACAAAAGTGGTTGAGGCAGAGGTTAGTGTCTCTCTTTGCTAAACACAACTTATTGTTTGCAGCAGGAGAACACATCCTGAAATTTATGAAGAACTGTGGAGAGGATCAAAATGTTCTCAGGAAAATAACGTGGAGCAATGAAGGCAGCCTGCATTGCATGGGATGTTCTGGGGACTCATTACCAGAATGATGCTTCAGCAGCCTGCAAGAAATCATCATTCTATGTGTATATGGACCAAAGTACAGACATGGGGGATGACAAACTGTTAGTGATCCTTGTTGGCTACCTTGATCAAAAGCCAAGCAAAATGTGATAAGGTTCCAGAATGTGTGTCAGGAACAGGACAAGCAATGTTTGATGCTTTAATGTCCACTCTGACAAAATGTAACATTCCAGTTTCCAACATTGTGGGCTTTTCTTTAGACAATCCTGCCTCAATGATTGGAAAACACAATTCTGTGCTTTCTCATTTAAAGGAGGTAAACCCCACAGTTATAAACATGGGGTGTCTCTGCCACTTGGCAGATATCTGTAGTAAGGCTGCTATAAAAGCACTACATTCACTAGACGAAGAACTTAAATCAGATGTGCATTGCTATTTCAGTTCCAGTGCACAAAGACAACAAAAACTGCAAGAATTTGCTTTATTCACAGATACTGACCCCCCTCAAGATCATTAAACGTGCACCTACTAGATGGGTCAGTCTAGATAAGGTAAATAACAGAACCTTGGACATGTGGCCATTTCTAAATTCGTATCTTCTGTCTGCAGAGCCAAGGTCTGCTAAGACTGACTTAATTTCTAAAACCTTCAGACTCATGAAGTGCATATGATTTTTATGTTTATCAAGTATGCACTGGAATCCTTATTGGAGTTCAACATCCAGCTTCATAGCTGAGAAAGTCAGCTACTGACACTGCATGCCACTGTGCACATGTCATGTGCCAGTATGCTGGCAGACTTATCAGACCTGCAGCTGCTGTCAGACTAATCAAACATAGTGATGTGTCAGTGTTGACTGACAGTAGCTGTGTTCTACCAAACAGTGAACTGCGTACTGGCTATGAAGTCAAGCAGTACATGAACAGCCATGAGGAGGATATTGCTGGCACAGTCATTGAATTCAACTTTTATAAAAAAATTACAGCATTTTATGCTGCAGAATATGCTGAAAAAGTTTCCCATGCAGGATCATTTACCAAAAGATGCTTCATTAATTATTAATCCGGCCAAAAAATGGACATTTCTTCAGGACTTGTCAGGGATGTTGGTTTCCGTCTGGGTGTCTTTGAAAATGATGGTGAGGCTGAACAATTAATTGAGGAGTTTACCCAATATCAGAGCGAGAATACAGGGAATCTGACAGGCCCAGGTAGATGGGCCCCACTCATGTGTAGGGTTGCCACCCCTCCATTTTTTTCTGGACTATCCAGAAATCAAACTGATTCTCTGGTAGTCCGGAAAATACTGTGCAAACTCCGGTATTCTGTTTCAAAAAGGAAACAGACTAACGGAGTTTGTAAATTGGCTGATTTACTATGCTTTTTTTATAGAAAAGCATAGTAAATCAGCCAAAAGCAGGCAGCAGGAATGGAAATGTTCCTTGCCGAGTTATGTCATCATGACATCACAAAATGGGTGGGGTGTGGGCGGGGAGGGGTGGGCAGGGTTACTGATGACGCAAGGGGTGTGGCTTTACTCCAGTTTTAGCCACGATGAAAGGTGACAACCCTACTCATGTGTGTCAAAGTACTGGGCACACCTTCTGAGGGACCTTTGCACTGAAGGGAAACTGTCACTCTTTAAACAATTGATGATGAGTCATCTTTGCTTGTCACACTCAAATGCACAAGCTGAAAGAGCATTTAGCATGGTGCGGAAAGTGAAAACTGAACTGCGTCAGTCCCTGAGTGTAAAAACATTGAACTCTTTGTTGGCAGTTAAAATGAATGAAGAACTGGACTGCTGTGATATTAAGCTGCCAAAACATGTTTTAGAGGCTGCCAAGAAAGCCACAGCAGCATACAATGTCTACATCTGCTGTATGACAGGATGTTGTTTAACTTGGTCTAACTAAAATTATTTGTGTGACTTGTAATATGTCTGTTTAGAAAATGTAGTAAATGTGATTTTTATTTTTGTATAATGCTGTTTCATTTACTTATGGTGTGGTTATGGCATTGCAGATTATAAAATAAAGGTTTTGGATCTGAGAAGTGTCTCTTATTGCATTTTACAGATATTCTACCATGCTCCATGGCGATGGCACATTTTGCGCAGTGTGAAAATAGGTGTTCACATTTTGACCATTTGTCACACATTGCTAGGGTCTGTGTTTCATGTTGGCCTCTTAAGAGGTTGCGACCTATGGGAAAAAAATATTTTGTTTAGCTTTATTTACATATACAAAATGTTAGTGGCATTTGCAAGTGAATTTAAACACTTTAATCCTAAATATTAACCCTTCAATGCCATTTAATCAAGGGGAAAAAAACAAGAAACTCTTTAAACTTTCAAATACTTCCACAAATACAGATAAAATCTTTTCAGAAACTCTGCATGTACAGATAAACTCGCAACAATCACAGGTATTCATTTTTAACTTTCATTTTAAAATAAAGGCTTAGCAAGTTACTTTAGACAGTAAATAACCACTAAATGTTGCAAGAAGACAGTAACTAAACATAATTAGAGATAAAGCAATGATTCCTAGATTTCATATGTAGATGTTTTCTCAGGTTTTCATGTGTTATTTTATATGCAGTTTTTTGTCAATCTTTAAAGGAGACCTAACAACAAAACTTGTGTTGACAGAATGCCAATAATGTGTGATAAGAATTTAGCTAGTAAATATATTAATGGTGTGCTAATTGTTTAGTGACATTCCAATATTTTCTTTTGTGTAGATAAAACAGCCACTGTTGTGAATTAGAATGCAACTTAGAATACTGTTTGTTTGCTGAGATATTGAATTCCAAGTACTATACATACAAAAATTTCAAGCACGGTCATTAATGCCCTTCTAGCCTGCCAATATATCAAAACACTTGTTCCCATAGTAACCGTCCAGGCTGTTTTTAAAAGTATCTAAACTAGTACTTGCTTTAATGTAATTTGGTAGTCTGTTCCATGCATCAGCTCCTCTCTCAGAGAACCAATTAGTACACTTCACATTCATATAGAATTTTCCAGATAAGCTGTCTGATGACTCTCTATTACTTTTTGATAACCCCAAACATTCCCAGAGATAGCTGTCTCTATATACCTGAATAAGATCTCCTCTTAGATATCTATGAGACACTGTACAAGTTTCGATATTTTAGTCTTTCATAATAACTTAAATTTTCACATCCATGGATGGATACCCTTAGTATATTTCTGTTGTACTCTTTCCAGTTTACTCAATCTTGTTTTCTTATAGGGTTTCCATATTGTTATTCCATACTAAAGTTGGGGTCTAATGTAACTAACAAACAATGACTTCATAATTTTTGATTTCCTAGACTGTATAAATCTCTTTATACAACCTGTAGCTCTATAACTATCATTAACCAATTGGTTGATATGATTAGAAAACAATATAGCTGAATCTATCCATATACCTAGGTCCTTAAATGAATCTACAGTTTCAATCACTGTGTGCTGTATTAAATATTCACCTTTCAATTTATGCCTACCAAATCTCATATGCTTAGTTTTTGATGTATTTATCAGCATATTATTCTCCTGTGCCCAAATGGTCTATTTAGTCAAGTTATTTTGCAGATATGCCTTATCTGTAACACATGTGATCAGTTTATCCCATTTCTGGTCATCTGCAGACTGTTGAACACCTCAGATGAAAAAGTTTGGTCTGAAAGATACAATCTAAACAAGTAAGGGCCTAGGACGGAGCCCTGTAGGATACCCTGACTGTAATCAAGAATTTCACCTCTGCAATTGCTGTATAATACTTGCCATGTCCTATTTGTAAGCCATGCCGCTATTCATCATACATAGAGTACATTGATACCTAGTTGCTCTAATTTAGTGATCAATGTTTTGTGTATGATCCTGTCAAATGCTGAACTTAAACCTATATACATGACATCACAGCAGAATTTTTCATTCATAGCTGTTATTATATTGTTATAGAACATCATGTTACAGGTGGTAATAGATCTATTTTCAACCTATGCATGATGATATATGGTTTCAAGTCCCAACCTATCTAATTTTGACAATAACTTATCCAATATTACCTTCTCCATTATTTTTCCACAACATGAAAATAGACTTAAAGGTCTATTGGATTCTGGGTTTGTTCTACTCCCTTTTTCCTTAAACACAGGTTTAATAAGCACATATCTTGATGAATCTCCCCATGTTTATATGACCTTGTAAATAATAGATATAATGGTATCTCCCTTTTTTAATGTCTCCAAATCTTTTGGGTTTCTAATACCATGACAGGAATGGACCCCATCCCTAAGTCAATGCACGATTAAAGTTCATGAAATTAGTATTGTTTCAATCTATGATGTCACCCAAAGTGTTCTTTGCAGCACCTGCAATGTGCCCAGTAATGACTCCTTCTGCAACTTGCATGGAGTTACATGTACTGGTAACATATCTAAATATGATTGTAGACTCTTTTTTTATAAGACCCATTTCTCCTACTACTATTGGAACTATCTGGGTATCTTTCCTGCACATTGCTCTCGTTTCTGCTTGCAAATCCTGATATTTTATGACTTTGTGTCTCTCTGTATGCAGGACACTGTAGTCACTGGATGTGGCAGTTTCAATGATCAATGCTACTTTTGTCTTCTTTTCTTGGCCCACTATATCTGGTTTTCTAATATCTATCTTTGGTACTGTAAGTTCTTGCTGAGGTATTCTCAGGTCATTATTATTAATTCCGTCTCCTCTGCGTGCTTTGTTTGGATCACATTTTTGCAGTTCTTTTTCAATATAATTTAATTTGATTCCAGTTTCTACAGTTACTTGGATGGCACTTGGACAACTTATCCCCCCCCCCCCCTTTGTGGAGCCAAACCATTTTGCATAAGATTTTGCAAATATATCTTTAATCTGTTGTGTCTGAGAATACATTTTAGAATCTACACACATTTTATCAATTTGTATGTTTTTACTCCTTCCACATCTTATGTATCCATAAAAAGGGTTTCCTATAATGCTCAATATCTTTCTATACATTTTCTTCACATTTTTCTTGATCTTGTCTCACACTGCTTAATTTGTTTGCCTAGTTTGCTTATTTCAGTTTTCAAAGTTGTAGTTTGACATCTCCTCAATTTCTTATATTTTTTGTCTCTCACCTTAATCAGGTATCTTGTTCTTATGGAAATATATCCCCCTGCTGTTGTATGCCTAAACCCTGATGTTAAACATTTTTTTTTTTTTGCACTCAAAAATTTCTCTTTCAAAACTTTCCACATTCCATCTGCAGTTTTTCCATTGAACACATCACTCCCGTTAGTTTTACATAGTGACTGTTTTGCGTCCATATAATCTGTAATTAATCTTCTGTGCATTAGTTTAGATTTCAGTTTGGTAGCCTTATGTAGCAACAAATTAACCTTTATAACCCCACAATCACTGCACATCAACGGTGGTAAAACCTGAAGTAACAGCATTTTTTTAAGAACATAAACAATGTCTAGTATGTTCCATTCCCTGGTAGGTTTTTTACAATCGGAAGCAATTGTTGTTCCTGAACATACATTGTGAATAATTTCCTTACTAATGTTGTTGAATCATAGGTTCATAGGTAGGTACTAGACTATCTGCCCAAGGGCATTTATAAGCCTAGCCAGAGTGTGTCGGCTTTTGCCACCCCATTGATAAATTAACTGAACCTCTGTCAAGCAGAGCCAATGAAGTGATCCCAGAGGTGCATTTTCTGTTACCCATCCACTCGTCAAGGTTTTTCTTGAAGAGTGTTAGTGAGGGACTCTGCCTAATGCAGATAGGAAGTTTGTTCCAAAGCATGGGGAGTCTCTGTGACAGGAATCTATCCCTCCAGCATGTTCTATTTATTGTTGTGGCAAGATTTAGCTCACTAGAGCGCACAGCTCGCAGTGACTTGGATTTCTTTAGGTGGAGCATGTCCATCAATTTTGAGTTGGACATGGCTTTGTAAGTCAGGCAGAGATCACCTCTGAGTAAGCGATATGCCATTGAGTACAGCTGGGGTTTTTTCAGTCGGTCTGCATATGACATATATTTGAGGCCAGCAATCCTCTTGGTGAGGTACTTTTGTGGTCTTTCCAGCTGTTGGAAGTGTCTTGTGAGGTCCATCCCAAATGGAGCATTGTACTCTACGATGGGTCTGATGAGTGATGAGTAGAGGCGCATTATAACCTCTCTATTTCTAGATGCGAACCCTTTAGTAATTAGATGGGCTACATAGAGGGATTACCTAACTACTTTGGCAATATGATTGTCAAAGGAGAGAGTACTATCTACCTGGGTCCCCAGATCTCTTATTACCTCTTCTGTATTAAGGGGGCTGCCACCTATGTGGTAATTTGTGGGTGTTTTGTTTTTCCCAAATGGGATGACTATGCATTTTTTGGTATTTAGCTTGAGACCATGACTCTGACACCAGGTGTCCGTCTCAGTAAGGTCTTTTTGGAGGATGTCCGCATCAGCCTGAGATTCAATTATGGCTCCCAGTTTGCAGTCATCGGTGAACTTGGTTAGCCATATTCCTCCTGTGTTTGCCTGTACTTCTGAGTAGGGGTCCCAGGACCGAGCCTTGAAGGATACCACTTGTGACTGGTTTAGATTCAGACCTGGAGCCTGCTATTCTTACCGCGTGAGTTCTGTTTGTAAGCCAGTTGGCAACCCATCTTGTGACTAGGGGTTTATGTTCAGGCTGGTGAGTTTTTCTATAATACCTGAGTGAGTAATGGTGTCGAATGCCTTGGCGAGGTCAAGGTAGGCTGTGTGAACCACCTTTCCCTCGTCTATGGCCTTGGTGACTGTCTCAAAGAAGTCAACCAGGTTTAGTAGGCATGATCTGCCCTTAACAAAGCCGAACTGGGTTGGGTCAAGTGTTTGGAGGTTCCCAATGTCTTTGTAATGAGTTCCATGATGATGCGCTCCAACAGGCAGCTAACAGTAACCTTCTCCTTGTCCAGCCTAGTGAGTGGGACGTCAGTGTGCCTGACTATAGAGTCACCTATTACTAGTGTGTTAGGTATGTTATTTCACCTTAAGGGCTGTGATTGTGCGGCACATTGATTTTGTGTTTTGTATGTTGTCTGGTTTGTGACGAGAGGTGCAGGTTTTTTGGATGTCTGCTTTGGAGCTCTCGGATGCTTTTGCAGGTTTTTATTTAGAGCTTCCGAGTATGATTTAGTGTATTTATGTGTATTTTTTGACAGTGCTGGTTTAGTAGGTCTGTGTTAGGCTGGAGGTGTAGTGCAAGTGTTAACCTTCTCCTCATGACTGTCTGTTCCAGTCTTGGGTGGAGAGACCTTAGCCTCCAGTCTGGCTGTATAATTTCATCTCTCGCATACGTTAGTGTTTTGTGGTAGGAGGAGAGGGTTGTCTGTGTACATGAGACAGTTGTAACATTGCCTCAGGATATCCAGGTTCACCAGCTGGACTGGAGAGTACACCTGAAGTTGCCCTTTGGTCTTGCCTGAATAGTAGGGTGAGCTGCTTAGTCGCTTGGTTGGTGAGGGGTGTATAAAGAGCCTTGTCCTGCTGGACAATCAAGTGTCGGGGTATATTAGTGCTTGCTATTAGGTCTGAGAAAGTGCTGGACTGTAGGATGTTTTTTGAGTGCTGAGGTTGAGAGACTAGTTTCAAGGGAAAAACTGAAGAGGAGACTTAGTGGAGTCGGGAATAATTTAACCGTAGCTAACTGGTGCTGCCCGGCATGCAAAACCGTGCAAACGTGGTTTTTAAACTACTAACTTCTGGGCTGGAACCACTCCTCCAGGGACAGATGGCTGCTCAAAGTTCCCCTCTCTCACAGGTGAACAGAGAAATGTCCCCCTATCCAAGTAAGGTATGGGCAACTCAGAAACTAGTATCACAGCCCTGAATTCAGCACTAGCCTGAAAACTGGACTATACTAACTTAGAAGAGTGGGAAACAAGGAATGTTTTTGTTTTTTTTATACTCAATATTATTCCAATCTGTTTCTGGTAGACTTAAGTCCACAGCTAATATTATTCTTCCCTCCTGTGTTTCATGCAAGAAATGTATGTATGTGTCTAGGTCGTCTGCTCTTGACTTTGTTGGTCTATGCACTACAATTGTTATATGTTCCAGGAATGTCTTTACTGTCACAGTTACACAGTCTATAGTGCTGGTGCTATCATTGAACTTGTAATAATCACGGGTCTCATAGTTATCTTTAAAGCCTATCATAACACCTCCACTTGTGACGTTTTGTTAGAACGTTTGTTACAGTAAAAACATTTATACCTTGATAGAACTAGTTTCCAGTCATTGTTCTTTAACCATGTTTTACAAACAATAAAAACATCAATCTTGTGGAAATGTAGCAAATTTACCAATAATAAAAAATGTTATTATTAATGCTCCTAGCATTAATAACCATCAGAAATGCATCAAATGTTGCTATCTGTGAACTGTTAAATGTTTGACCTGGCAAAAATCCTGCCTAGTGTTTGTCAAATATTGCAAAATATCTGCTGCAAAAATTCTGTTCCCTGATCTTGACAAATGCATACAATCCTGTCTGAACACATGTGCCCAAAACTAGGCTTGGATGCTTTGCACATTTCCATTTTTTAAAACAGGACATTTTTTTCCATGTGTGTATTTACCCAAGAAATCTCTTCATTCATGGTGACTTGGCTCTCCTTTCTATATGTGATTTGTGAAAAATACATCCTAACACCAGTACAAGGTATGCTATTGAAGAGGGCTGTAAGTTCCCTAACAGTCAGAGTCCTTGCAGATGAGATCACTTGTACTGACATGAATGAAAACAGATCCATACTTCCTTACACTAAGGTGTTCCAAGGCTTGTCTCATATCTTCTTCTTCTTTTTTTTTTTTTTTTGCTCCTGGTAAGCATAACACTATTCAATGTTCATTATCTTCTCAGCAAATGTTAAGTATCACTTCCTCTAATAACAGAATCGAATTACAAAAAGATATTTTCTGACCAGATCTAAAGAATCTTCAACTTCTAATATAGTAATATCGGCTCTATTAATTGTTACAAAGGAATGATCTTCATCAACATTAGTCTGTTTTCAATGGGTATTAAATTGGAAAGCATACAGTTCTCATCCAGCTAGCTTTGCACATCCACAGCTTGAGCCATGTACTCAAGTGTCTTGCTCTTTTTTCTTACAGTAATGTTCTTCAATCCTTACAAGTTCAATTTTGATTTTTTCCTTTTCCTTCTCTTTTTTGGAAAAATGTTGCCTTTTCCTGTAGATTGAAGGTTTTCTGGTATAAAACCATTATCATTCCCTGTAATATGGGTGTTACATAACAAAGCAGTGTTCTTTTAGTACATAGTCTCTTTACAGACATTTATCAGTTTCTTTTTTTCCTTATTTGTTGTGAACTTCTTCCTTTCTTTGATTTTTTTGTTTCCTTCTAAACACTCTGAATCCTCAGATTGCTGAATACTTGCAGCCAGAGTTCCAAAGTAGTTAGAAGCATCGTCTTATTTCATAGGGGTCGAATGATCTTAACAGACAACAGAAAACTCATTTCCTAAATGTGTTTTATTTACTCTTTGCCTAACAGTATTTATCTCACCAGTCCAGTCATTAGTATATGTAACAACAGTTCTCCAAGCCATGCCAATTGCAAAGGTGCAATCGTCATCAGTAAGTTTAGATTCACTACTAATAATGGGAAGCAAATCGTCCAACTTTTGACATAAGGAACATAAGATGACCAGTGTTATCAGGTGCTACCTTTAAATATACATAGCATTTAGTACACTGTACAAGATATATACTTCAGCAGATTATTAACGGCTACTCATTTAAATAATCCGTATTCAGCTTCAAACAAAAAATTATAAAAGAAAAGAATAACCAAACTCAGTAACAGCTGAATTCACAGACAACTTAAATTCTATGAGAAAAATCACACAAGCAATTTACAACTAAATACTAAAGTAAGTACTGTAACGGTATTGTTCTGACTGTACAAGTTCTGAAAGTCAGACAATTCCTTTACATCGTGCAGTAGCTTCTGCTCATTATCGCTCACAGTCGCTCTTCCTTTGAAAAGTAAAGATCAATAAATCACAAACCAACATAGGATTGTTCAGATAAGGTCTGGATTCAAGTGTTTAGCAACACAGCACAAAACCATATTAAGAAGTTAAAATGTTTCTTTACCGAAGTTTCATCATATTGATTCAAACGCTAGTGCTTGGGAACTCCTCGGCAGCTGAACTGTAGCAATAGTAAAATCCCCCAACCCAGCTCACCCCTGTGGAAAGGCTTACAACATTAGAAGACTGCTGCTCTTCACTTATTGAAACATCCAGCAGTCAAACTCCGTTCTCTAAGTTAAAACCTAAAAGGAAACAAGCTTAACATTTTTTCTAAATTATCCTGTTAACCTGGGATTAAATATCTGTAGTATACTGCTCGGGGGTCCGCAGCACTACCAACATCCCATTAGGCTACCCCACTAATGTAACACTTTCAAGAAGTGTACTTACAGGAGAAAATGCAGTAAAAATTAAGAATATTTGTAGGACACCTGTGTTATAATTACACATATTTATTTTATTTATTTATTTAACATTTGTTAACCGGGAAAGTCCGACTTGGAATGAAGCCAATTTTCAACGTAGGCCCGTGGAGAAATGCTCCAGATGCATGTCTTTGTAATGTGTGAGGAAACCGGAGCACCTGTAGGATACCCACACGAACATAGGGAGGACATGCAGACTCTGCACAGAAGGCACCCCAGCAGAGAATCAAACCGGAGAACCTCTTGCTGTGAGGCAACCATGCTACCTTAGCACCACTGCGTTGTCCCGATGTTCACTTTACATTTCTCACTGTCTTGCCCAAACCTCTGCATATAGATTGGCTCCACACTCTTACAGTCTGGCTAGAAACTATGCAACTACACTCACTGCATTCCCCATCAATCAAGACACTGTCACCCTTAGACACCAGGGCCTCGGAAGCGAGATTTCATATACCTGTGCTGTGCGCCATTTTTAATTCAAACGCTATTGCTCAGGAACCCCTCGGCAGTGGTGAGGAAAGCTTGCTGTATTTTTACTGTTTTTTGAACTGTTTGAAACCTGTCTAGCTAATTAGTTTTGTAACTATTGCGATAAATGTTGTGCAACTGCAATATAACTTACTAACGAAGTTGCTATCAGATTATGTGCTCTGTAAAGCTCTTAAAAAGGGTACGGGTAGTTGAGAAACAATAATATTCTTGTGCTGTTGCTTATTTGTGCAGTCTGCATGTACAATAGCGCTAGAAAGTATAGAGGTTCTACATTGTTTTACTTGTGCACAAAAAGCAAGGCTTAAATATTTAGGGATTGGTCAGGAGAAGGCTGACATATTTGGTGTAGTGAAAATGCTGAGGTCTAACCCTATTAGTTACCTTGTTGATTCAGAGTTTAAGCTGTACACCCATTAGCAATTGGCCTTTCAATGTGTGTACTGATAAGCAAGGCATAAGATTCAGTATTGGTCTGGAAGATGCAGACTTAACTAGTGTAGTGCAGACGCTTGAATCTGACCCCATTATTTCTGTTCCAGTGTTAAGCAGCATATCTTTTAGTTATTGGCGTAGTGTAGTACAAACGCTCAAGTCTGACCCTATTATTTTTGTTTCAGCATTAAGCAGCATATCCTTTAGTTATTGGCCTTTCACATGTGTGTACTGTAAAGCATGGCTTAATATCAAGTATTGCTCTGTAGGAGGTGGACATATGTAGTGTAGTGCAAGCGCTGGGGTCTGACTCTATTATTTTTCTTATTCAGCGTTCAGGCAATACATCTTGTAGTAATTGGAAAATGCTTATTGTACTAAACACCACACTATTACTGCTACAAACTACTGTATATTAGACTAGCATTTACAGCTGTTAACTGACTAGCTGAACTGATTTGAACACTATCGACTGGAATGTACATGTGGAAACTAATGTGTTTGCTAAACTGATTAAATACTGTAACCTACATGTAATGTTGCATTGTAGTTTGTGCTTTCAGAGTAGGTAAAGTGTTATATGTTGGTCCAAATCAGCTCCCATATCTTCCTTTCTACTTCCTAGGAACTGTCACAATAGTAACATCACCCAACCCAGCCCAGCCCGTGGAAAGGCTTGTAACATTAGAAAACTGCTGCTCGCCGCTTAGTGAAACATCCAGCAGTCAAACTTCATTGTCTAATTTAAAACCTAAAAGGAGACAAGGGACTGTAGCAATAGTAAAATCACCCATCTCAGCTCACCCCCGTGGAAAGGCTTGCAACATTACAAGACTGCTGCTCTTCACTTACTGAAACATCCAGCAGTCAAACTTCATTCTCTAAGTTAAAATCTAAAAGGAGACAAGGTTAAAATTTTTCTAAATTATCCTGTTAACCTGGGATTAAATATCTGTTGTATACCGCTCAGGTGTCTGCAGGTCTACCAACATACCATTAGGCTACCCCATTAATGTAACATTCTCAAGAAGTGTACTTACAGGAGAAAATACAGTAAAATATTAAGAATATTTGTAGGACACCTGTATTATACTTACACATATTCACTTTACATTTCTCACTGTCCTGCCCAAACCTCTGCATATAGATTGGAACCACAGTCTCATGGTCCGGTGGGCCCTGCTCCGTTCCCCTGCAGCTCAGTCCGCTCCCCATACCCTACCCCCAATTCCCACCCACCCCTACTACTCATGCATTTATTTTTAACCATTAATCACCTGACTACACCCTGTACCAATAAGCTACCTCTAATCATTAACTCAAACCACACCCCCTATCTAGCTCCCTGCCTTAAAAAACACATAGCAGTAGCTAGCCATGCCTTCACATCTCTCTCAACCCATACACCATAGCATCTCAAAGACCAAACTACTACTCCCACTAAAAACATTAATCACCTTGGGATTTCTCTTCCTAACTCTCATATACCTAATACACATCACATACCTTCATACCAATAGTCCACTAGAAAACTCTCTATTCCATATTACTCATACTCCCATTAAGACTAACTCACACACAAATGTTCCCATCAGTCCTACACTATTTAAAGACAGCTCAATACTACACATACATAAATTCCACATAACTACATCTTACACTACTAAAATAAAATTCAGATACAACTTAGAAATATCACACAAAATTAAACATATACTACTCATCACAAAACTCCTACTTATATCAGGAGATAAAAACCCAAACCCAGGTCCTCTTAAGACACCACTTTTAAACAAACAGAACTCTGACCTGTTAATTCTCAACATCAACACCAGGAGTATATCCAATAAGCTTCCTGACCTACATGCATTTATAGCCCACTGCTCCCCAGACATACTAACCATCACTGAGACCTGGATAAAACCCAATATCCACTCCCACCAAGATATAATATCTTAAGACAGGAGGGTGGCAGGGTTGCAATTTATTTTTTAAATTCTCTCAACATTAAACCTCTACAAATCCCTCTACCCAAGTTTCATAATGCCAAAATCTTAAGTACAACTCTACATCTAAACAACAGCAAAAAATCAATATTCTTGGCTGTTATATACCCCCAGGAAACAACTCTCCCATTATTGAGGAAATATTGCAGTGGTTCTCAGAGAATCTGCAAGAGGAAATTATCTTACTAGGTAACCTAAATACTGACTGGACAAGTTGTAATTCTAACAACCCCACTAATCATATCAATCTCTTTGGCTTTTCATAACTCATTCAAGAACCCACGAGAGTGGATAGAAAAACCCATAAACAATCCATTCTAGACTGGACACTAGTCAATCACCCCAAACAAATCTACCAGGTGGGATGCCTACCAGATGGTCTCAGTGACCATTTTCCCACTTTCCTCATGCGCAAACGCACCAACATACCCAAGCCCATTACTTTCAGACAAGTTAGAGATGACCATAAACTAAACATACCAGACCTACTGGGAACCAATACTAACCTTAGGTTTAGACTAGGCCATTGACTACTTTAATAGTAACTCCCTTAAATGTCCTTAACAGGGTTGCTCCTATTAGGAAATTCAGAGCCATGGCAAACTATGCACCATGGCTAAGTAGGAATACAAGAGCCTTACTAATGACTAGAGATAAAGCTTGAAAAATCTGGAAAAGGGATAACACTAGCCTAGCCAAACAAAACTTCCAACAACTCAGAAATCAGGCCAAGAAACAAACCAAACTAGATAAACATAACTATTTCCTTGGGGTCCAAAACAAACATTCAAAAGATCCACAAATGTTTTGGCATGCTATCAACTCACTTGTAAAACCAGGAAAATCCACCACTCCAGCCCCCTCCTCCAACAATACCCAAGATATAGCATCCCAATTTAATCACTATTTCACAGAATCCATCCTAACTCTTATCCTCCCAACTATCCACTAACAACCATACACGTCTACCAAATGCTCCAATAACATCCCCTCCTTTATTCTTTCATTTGTTCCCACTTCCACAATTAAAAAACTCCTCCAAAAACTGAGACCAATCACCCTTGCAGCTGATGGTCTACCTACCAACTTCCGAAAAAATTGCTGCTGAATCTCTGTCTTACCCAGTTTCAATCCTCATCAACCACTCCATACAAGAAGCCTACATCCCTCAACTCTGGAAAGTTTTATATATTATTCCACTTCAGAAAAGAGGCAATTCTTATGATTTCTCAAATTACCATCCTATTGCCATTCTACCCCCTTTATCTAAACTGCTTGAGAAATGTGTTCACTCTCAAGTAATGAAATTCCTTAACTCACACAATCTTCTCTTCTCTCCTTTACACAACATGGCTTTCGAGAAAATCACAGCACAACAATTGCTCATCTCTCATTCACCAACCTGGTCAACCTACACAGAAATAACAATAACTTTGTATCTGCTATATTTTTAGATCTATCTAAAGCATTTGACATGGTCTCACACTCCAAACTACTAGACTTCCTGGCCGCCCTATCCTTCACCCCCTCTACAATTGACTGGTTTAAAAGCTGTCACACAGACAGCAATCAGTCCAATGGCAAGCCATACAATCTCTTTTACTCCCAACTACAATAGGCATAACACAAGGCTTAATATTAGGGCCATTTCTGTTCTCCATATTTACAATCTACACACCTCTACCCAGCATGCTTCACTTATATAGTATGCTGATGATTCAACTCTCATCTGCTCTACTCCATCCCTTTCCACCCTTCAACTCACTCAAGAATCCTTTAGTTATGTAAAAAAATGGTTTACAGATATCTAACTAATCCTAAACCCCAACAAGACAAAACTGCTATATTTCACCCCCAACAAATCTATATTTGCCCCTCTATCCTTTACGATCTCATCCAAAAATGGCAACATCATATCTTCCTCTGATCACACCAAACTCCTTGGTGTCAAAATCGACAAAAAAATCCTCTTTGATGTTCATATCTCACAGACAATAAAAAAGGTCCATAAAAAATGGGTACCCTGTATAGGTATAAGCAATTCCTCTCAGAACAGGCACAGATCTCCCTAGCCCAAACCCATTTATTGTTCACTCTAATGTATGCTGCACCTATTCTTACTGAAATCAGGAAACTTGATTTTGCCAAACTGCAATCATGTTATTATAAAATTGCAAAGTTTGCGAATAACTCCACTTTCAAAACCCATCACTGTCAATCTCTAAGAAAACTACAATGGTTAGAACTTCCCCATTTACTCAATTACCAGCAGTTAGTCAATGCATATAAGATAGTCAAATACCTTGATAAAACCCCAGCACTAAGTCAGTTACTCACTCTCTCTACAGAACAACTCTCCCTCTCCGCTCCACTGCAACTCTAAGGCTAATAATGCAGGGAAAGCTCTATTTTCCCACTCCATAGCTCAAACCTGGAAAAGCCTCCCCCCTTCTCTGACTTCTGCCCCTATCATAACACATTTTAAAAATGCACTAAAATCACATCTAATGAATACATGGCTATGTCCATGTATTACATGAATTTCATAGTCTCAACTCTCTTTACACCCCCTTCCCACTATTTCTAATGTAAATATGCTACAGTTAAGTATTAAACTGATTTCTTATTTGGGTATTATGCCGCTCTTGTCCATGTCATATGTCTTCCTCATACCCCACCTCATGGATTTCCAGGAGAGGTTTGATTGTATATGACTTTCTATCAATGTATTTTGCCTATATATTGCTAATATAAGCATGTAGTATACATTAAAGTTTATGGGACTTTTCATATCTGTAATTTTCCTCACTTATTGTTGATGTATGTTAGCTTGTACTATTCTTGTTTGATTGTTAATCTCACTGTGGAGCTTTTCTCCCTGGGCCTCCACTGTAAATGGACCAGCGTCCAGTCGGATTATCCCGGTAAACAAATACAAAATAAAAATAAATTAAAATAAATATTTTACATTTAATGGTATGTTTGGTATGACTGATCAAGCTCTATATGGAATCAATTAGCTTCACTTACATGTGTAACTTAAAAGAAGATAATTTGAAATAAGGAATAAAAATATTTACCTTGTGAAAGTTGTATTATTATCTGACCCATACACTTTTTTATGTTACAGAACAAATATTATGAGAGTGAATTAATTTTCATTTATCTTTCAGTTTTTACTGTTTTCGTCTTTAACTTACCATCCATTCCTTGTTGCATTTCTTTTGAGAGATGTTGATAAACTCCAGTCTATATCTTCTGTTTTTTTTTTCCTATAATTTTATTCCTATGTATAAACTCCAAAGGATCTTCCAAAGTGTTAAAAGTCCTTTGTCCTGTAAGACAAATTTATGCTTTAATTTTTTTTCTTTAAATCCTTTATAAGAGGTTAGCATACTTTCCTTTTTTAACATAACTGAAGTTGAATAATCATTGTCAAATCTTATAATGTTTTATTTTATTTTAACCAGATAATTAGTCCATGCTGCTTTTAAAACAAGATCTTTATCTTGGCTGGAAAATAATTTAACTATCACTGACCTTGGTGTAGTTGGATTTCCCTTTATCAATGTATTAGAAAATGGTGTGTATGCCTTCTGAATACCAAAGGAAAGAGCTTCAGGCAGGTTAAATGTTTTAGGCATCCAGGTATTTAGAAATTGAACCATACTGTCTCCTTCCTCTTTCTCTTGGATACCATAAATCTTAATGTTGCTCCTTCTGGATCTGTTTTGTAGATCTTCTATTTTTCCCAAAATAAATTATTTTAGTTCTGGAGAAATTCAGTATTATTCAAAACAGCAAACCAAAAGAACAAAACCACAACAAAACAAATTCCACGAACAACGTATATACAGCATTGGTGTTGCATTTATCATAACATATCTTGTACCTTGGCAGTTGACCTTCAATGGATAAATCACATTACAATAAGGCCCTTCTTTATACTCAGTGCCCCCTGTTGATTCAATTAAATAATTATATCTTTCAGAAAGCAATTCCATTTTCAAAGTGCAAATGTATTAATGCAAACATATTTTTACATAATTCAATATATCAAAAGGACTAGTAAAACAAACTAACAGAAAAAAGGTGAATATATTGGCCAGAAAAAAAGACTACTCGATTAAACGAAACCCAATGTGAATTTATTTTGAAGTGCTTTTTGTCCAGTCTCATAACATGAACTTCTTCAGATAAAAATCAAACACAAATTTTCCTTTTTTAAATACTCCTCCTTTTACAATCATGACTGTTAAAAATGTTTCTTAAAGGAACAATTACTTACATCCATTTAAAATTTTGATTCATGGTAGAAAACAAACATAACCATAAAAATATATATAAACCTTAAAAACTGTTCTACAAATAAATTATATCTTCTTAATTTTTTTTTTAATTTTAATAAACAATAGCTTGAACACGTCATTAAGAACTGGAATGGAATATGCATTCAACCTGATTTGCCACAGCAGTTCTAAATATTCTAGAAATACAGTTAAGGGTCCCCCTCTTGGGTCTGCCAATACTTGTTCTATTACTTAGAACTTAAATCTGTGGTTGGGATTCATATTTACATGTTTGGCTAGTGCACTGTCTAGCTTATTTTTATTTATACTGTGAATATGTTCATAAATTCTGTCCTTGAATTTACTCTGTTTTTCCAACATAGAAGGATGGGCAATGTTGGCACTTAGCCAGGTAGACTACCATTTTTGAATTACAGTTCTATTTGTCATTATTACTTATCATCCTCCCATAAACTTCCACACCTTTACCACCTTCTGTGTGTTTACAGTCTGCACAATTGCCACACTTAAATGTTCCGGGGCTCCTATGCTTGGTATTTTCTGTTCTTTCAAACAAATTCTTAAGGTTCATACCTTTCCTGTAAATTACTCTTGGGTTTGTCCCTACCATTCTAACTAATTTTTCATCTTCTTTTAATAAGTTCCAGTTTTTATTCAAAATTTTTTTGATGTCATAAACTTCTGGGCAAAAAGTTACTATAAACCCAATAGAGTAGTTTGTATTTCTTTCAATTATATTGTCAACTGGTTCGTTTTCACATAACAAATTTGCTAACATGTCCTCTCCATTTAGAATGGGTTTGTAATGACCATTCATTCTTTTATTTTTGACCTCCTCTAAAAGGTTTTCCAAAAAAATTAATGGATATGCTCGCTTCATGAACATTTGTCTTAGATTGTTGCACTCTTCCTCAAATTCAGTTTGTAAAGATACCATTTTTGCAGCTCTCACAAGCTGCCCTTTTACCACTGATCCTTTCTGAAAGTGAGAGTATGCACTTGAGAAATGCAAAAGTGTTAGAGTGTGTTTTTTTCTATATATTTTTGCTACATATCTTCTTTTTGTTGTTTCTTTTCTTAGATTTACGTCTAAGTAAGCAATTTCCTGGTCATGGAAGGTGATGTAAATTGTAAAAAAATTGTTGTATTATTAAAGTAATTTACTAAATCCAAAGCCATTGTTATAACACCTTTAATTATTAGGAAAATGTCATCCAAATAACATGTGAAAAAGTATATACTATCTGATATTAGTGTATTAGAAAAGATGTATTCATTCTCCCAATAAGCCGTTATGAGATTGGAAAAACTTGCCCGGCAAGGTAACCCCATAGCCACCCCTGTTTTATGTTTATAATATTTGTTTTTAAACAGAATGCAATTATTGGACAGTATTATTTCCAACAATTCTGTGGCTAAATCTATTTCCCTATGAGGGGCCTCTTTTCTCCCCATCATGATGGATACCCATTCTATTCCTTCAGCCTGAGGGATAGATGTATATAGGTATTTAACGTCGACCATAAGGATATTATACTGTTCATGATACTCTAGGTCATTAATTTTTTCTAAAACTGACCAAGAGTCTTTGCATATTTGATTTTCACTTATTACGTTTTTTTTTTCAAAATGTTATCAGCAACCTTTGCACTTGCGTATGTTATTGAATTTCTCCAGTCGTCTATGGGTCTAAGTGGGGGGTTTTGCAAGTTTTTATGCACTTTGGGTACTCCAAACATCACTGGGGTAAGTGGTTTCAATATATTAATATAATTGGATAAATCCAAATCTATTCTGCCTTCTCTGAACAAGTCATTCATATATACTCGTTGGATAGATATATTATATTCATTCAAGGTTACACAATCATAAGAATCCATTTCCAAGATTTTTTCCACTCTATTTTCATAATCATCAGTATCCATAAATACCAGCCCCCCCACCCCACCCTTGTCCGGTTTCATTACTCTTATTTGTGCAGCTTGAACCAATTTCAAACTTTCCCATTCATCTTTACTCATATTTTTCTTAAATTTTTTTGTTTTGTTTATCATGTGTTACACGAAAGTCTAATTCACAGATTTTCTCAAATAGTTCAAGCAAAGGGTGGAGGGGTGGATTAAATGTACTAGCGACTTTGACCTGGTTAGCATTCATGTCACTGCCCACAGATGGCGATTTCAATGTTTAGAACTATTCCTCTTTTGTAGTAACTTCAGAACTTGTTGATATGCAAAAGGATTGACTTTTATACCTGACCAAAAAATGGAAGTTGCCAAAGCAATAATAGACTTAAAACTTTTCGTAAGAAAATTGAATTTGAACATGATTACGGGGGGCAGTGACGTGTATGTGAGTGAAAGTGAGAATGATCGAGCCATTATTTTACATTTGCTAAGCAGCACTGTTGCTCTTTAGTGAGTGTAAAATCTAAATATAACAGAAAAAAGTGTTTATATGCATGTGTGTATGTTTCTGTTTGTGTGTGTGTGTGTGTGTGTGAATGCATGAATAAAAGCAAGGTGTGTGTGAGAGAGAGTGAAGAGTGAGATCGATCCAACACTGGCAGCAGCAGCATTCAAAAGGTTTACATAACTCTCACCTCTTAGATAAGTTAAATGAATAAAATGTGAAATAAAGGGGGAAACAAAGGCTCAAATCAGAACATATCCCGGTTTAAAAAATCACAAAGTTGCTGCAATAATAGGACTTGTGCTATCATGCATTTTCTGATGTACAGGTGTGTGTAAGCATGTGTGTTCGTCTGGGGGGGGCAGTATCTGTGTGATAGATGGGGAGAGAGTGAGATCGATGGAACACTGGCAGCAGCAGATAAGAGGTTTGTGTACCTCTCGACCCTTTAGCTCAAGAAATGTGGATAAAGCCAAAAATAAAGGGGAACAAAGGCTCCAAAATAGGAACAGATTTTAAATGTTATACTTAAAAATATTAAAAAGTAAATTAAATAACAGGATTTGTGTCTGAAAGTCAAATGTATGTCATTATTTAGTGACTTTAATACCCAATGACTGGCAAGAAACAATTTTAGCAGTAAGGGATGAAAAATAAAGCAAATGTCAAGATATTTTTTTTAAAAATTATATATTTTAGATGTGAAATGCTTTCTCTAACACCATTTACATATACTATGGCAACTTTGAAACATTAGGCTGAGGAACTATTTTACAGCCAAAATATATAAAAAAAAAATCTAATAAAAAAAAATATAAGTAAAACACAATTTTACAGAGAGCCCATTCTCTAAGCATAATAATGCCCCCAGGGTGTGTGTTAATGTGTAATCAATGCCTTTCCAGGGATGTAGAGGTCCTCCATCTGCAGCGTCGGGCCTCAACAATCCTGGGCGGGCATTAATTACACATCAACACACACTTTGTCGGGCATTATTGCTTGCTTATCTTGGCTCCTGTGCACTAAATGTTAGCACCAAATGGGTGATGGGTATGGATTTCAGCTCTGTGATTTACTTTATGAACATATTCCCAAGTGCTATCACAATCATTTTTCATTAACACATTTGTGGCTGGGACAAGATTATATGCTCTGCTGCTGTTCTGATTACTTTAATAAGCAAAATCACTTATGACTTTCAGGTTACAAAAAAGCACAGCAATTTACAATGTGTGGCATTCATACTCTTAATGGGTAAAGTTAGACAATAAAATCTATGCCACACTTCTACAGAAACCGAAGATAGAATATGTCATACTTCTACAAAAAAGCTATGTTGGAGTCTACAGATGGATTTCAAACTGGTTTAGGAAAGGTTATTCTGGATACAAGGATTCTACAAATGAGGAGCATTTCTGTTCTGGCAATACTGTTGGCCACTTAGCTACAGAAAAAGAGAGATTCCCTTTTCATTATTGGAGCTGAAATAAAGCTTTGGTGTGAAAGGATTAACATACCAATCTGACTCATTTCTAGTTGCCCTATTCTAGTCCACATTTCCTATCAAGCTACAGTATTTAACATCTGCAATGCTTGTAAAGAGTTTTTCCACTATTGGAACAGGATCTAAAGCTTGCAGTTTGGAGGGGACAAATAAATTGCATCAGCTGTAGATGTATTATTTAAATCCACTTTTGCAGCAGAGGTGCAAATGATAGTTTTAAGGCACTTTTAAGATTTATCACCCCTTGCAGATATAAAGAACATGCAGTTCTGGAAAAGTGCAACAAGGTTTTAGCAATGTGTGTGTGTGACAGGGACCAAAACAATGGGGACACAATGTACTGAGTGGCCTGGCAGCGTAATGAGGCTGGAATGGGGCATTAGTGCATCAAACTGCATAGATATAGCCTGTGCTACATTATTTATAGTTTTTTACAAACTCGAAAGCTGAGTAATTTTATTCTAGTAAAGATAATTTTAACAACTTGTAAATGCAAGATTTTGTTTCATGAACAACTTTTTTAAGTTTCATACAAAAGTAAGCAATTACTAAAAAAAAATAGACCCAGCTCAATGCCATAGAGGGGTGAAGCCCTGACTATCACCTAGGTAATCAGGTATTAAAAAATAGGCTAACCACTGCAGAAGCCAGCTAAATGAGGAAGCTGAAAGAAGAAGCTACCACCTTGCTCATCCTTTCTTGGGGGAAGTTTGAGATGTGTGACTGAGGGCTTTCAGGACCATCTAGGACTTTTCTGCAGACTGAAGACCACATCTGCTTATAATGGGGACAGGGTGATGAGAAGTACATCAATCAAGGAATCAGGTGATTTCTCCCTTGATTGATTCATCCACTTAATGATACCCCCCTTGGGTGCTGCTGAGGTATATGCATGGATCCACGTTTAGGGCCCAAGTAGAAAAACTCCACAAAAGCTTCCCAAAATAATGGTTCATGCAGTAGTAACTGTACTCCATATGAGGATAAATGGACCAATAGCTATGTAGAGCTGATGGCCGATAACCACAAGGTGAAAATGGGATGGTGGTGGACACACAAAATGTAATTTCTACAGAAATAAACAATTAGCATTCTTTAACTCTAAAACATGCACTAAACATGAAAACCTGCCAGTTTTTAGTAAGATGTATATTCATGATACCACCACCACAGGAGGAAGATGGTTGAAGTACATAGCAGATTTGTGAAGTCTTTTGTCAATGGCAAATATGAATATTAAAAATATACATTTAAATACAACATAGCAAGATGCATTATTGAATCAATTAAGTTATAAGCAGTGACTCAAATTACTTTATTATTCTAATCAGAGTTTAATAAGAAATTAAGAAAGTAGTTTCATTTAATAGTTTTTTTCATATGCTTTTCATTCACATTGACATACTGACATAGAGAACTAATATTTAGAAGAAATTACATCTGGAAAGTTGAAACATCATGTTTATCTCACCAAGATGATGCATCTCCAGTGATTATGGTCCCTGATTAGATTAGACACTCTGTAGCATGAGTGATGCACGTTAAGTACAATCTGGCCCTGCATGGTTAAATTCCAATCAAACAATACCTTAGCAATTTCTTTGCTAACATCTTTGTATCTCAGCATTTCCAGAATGTTCTGTTTGCTGACTCGCATATTTGTACAAGGCTGTAATGATGATGAAGCAGGATTGTGTGGGAGGTTATAATAGCCATTTATTGAGTACAGAAAAAAAAGGTAGCACTAGAATCAAGCAGTTAGTTTCATATATTTATATGTGGCTACTGCTTTAAGCAGCAGACCTTCTTTAATCAACATTTACTTTAACTGCAGCACAGCTTTGCATAAACAGATGTCAGCAGAGATTAATCCAGTACACACTGCTCAGAAATCCTGAAGAACGAAGTAACAGAACAGAATTTAGACTATGAAATGAACAAGTACTAAACTGTTTTTGCTTGATGGCAGAAGGAGACAGTTACCCAGCATACTTCTCAGAATTTAGACCATGAAATGAAAAAGCACTAAACTGTATTTGCTTAATGGCAGAAGGAGACAGTCACCCAGTGTACTTCTCTTTAATGCATTTAAAATTTTACCTTCCTCCTCCTCCTCCCTTTCACTTCACCCTTTTTGCACCAACTATATCCTCTTGAAATTCTTGTTTTCCATTCCATTGAGCAACAACCCTCTCAGTGGACAAATTATTTTCACAGAGCCATACAATTTGCTACCACTTCAAAAACCTTTCTTACTTTTTCAGGGTGAACCCTTCTCTTCGGTTTGACATGGATCTTCTGCCCCCCCCCCCCATCAGCATAATCCAATCCCCTAAAATCTCACTCCATCATTTTGATCTTTGTATTCAGATGCTTCCCCCAGTATAAGCCCCCCCCCCAAAGGTATGCTAGTAGCTAATGCGGCCTTCGTCTGGATATCCCTTCCCTCTCATTTTGGCTAGGACAACAGCAGGAACTGCATCAGTTGGTAAACTGTCATATTTCATGACATGCATCCTGCATTATATGCGTTACCAAGATTAAATAGATAAGTGGCTTATGTTATCTGTACCAATATCATTAACACAGATTGCCTGCCTGTGTTATGTATGCTAACATTGGGAAGATGTCCTTGTTATGCATAAGCAGTCTTGTAATAATTCTAACAGTGAGTAGGCAGCTATGTATAAACCATTCACAAGTGAAATATGAATTCAGAAGCACACATCTAACATGTGTCAGTGTGTTTGTATGTATTATGTGATTTTCATCATTATGATCAATGCTGTATCAACCTTACTATATGGGTTATATCCTGCACAGGATATACAGCTGGCCAAGTTCCAAAGCTTTAAGGGTACCTTTCATATACCCAGACCATTATTCAGCTCAAGCTGAGCTGAAGAAAAAGAGTAGCTTGGGCATCAAGTTGTTGGTGAACTTTCCTGGAAATGAAGAACATTCCTTTCCCATGCTTTTGATGATCGCCAGTTGGCTAATGCTTTCCACTGTTGGGCAGATAAGTTCTCTTCAGGGGGGAAAAACACCACATTTTACATTTATGAAAGAAAGTGAACAACTTAGGTGAAATTACAACATTTTAAATTACATAAAGGTGTTATTGACTGTCATATGACTTTCAGTAACTTTTAAATAAGCATTACTTTTTACTTTTGAAAAAAAAAAGCCGTTAAAACCTTTTTAAAACTTAATTTTCCTTAAGAAAAGTTGTGTTATTTGACTCTAGGGTGATGGAGCAAATACTTAAAAGTGCTTTTTACTGTTCTTTTTGGTGGAAAAAACTATTTTACTACTTAATTGCTTTACAGAGTACTACAGACAGGATTCCTCAGGAATCGGGCATCTTTTTTTGGCTTTACTATAGACCAACCAACCAGATTCTTGGTTCTTTTTTCTATTAGCAAAAAAAAAATAAATAAGGCAACCTTTGCTACCATAGCAGACTGCTAAAGTGCCCGAGTCATATATGGGTGGCTGCTGTGGCCATTTCAAGTTTCTTAGGCCATTTATCTTTTAGGTGTAGCCCCTACAGCCACCATGGACAAGCAGTTTGGCACCCAGTCCAACAACTGCAGAGAATCCTTGGTGGGCAATGGAGAACCACTTGTCATTTCTGGGAGAAGGAGTAGGGAATACCTCTCTACCTAGCCAGACTGCAGTGTTTGTCCCTAGGGAGGTTTTGCCTGGCAAAATTGGGTCTGCTTTTTCAGAAATTCCTTTCAAGAAGCAAAAACTTAAACACATTTTCTGTTTCAGTTACCTTTACAGGAGTGAATTATTGGGTTTAACTCTGGGTTTAGTTCAGGCTCTTCATCCTTCCAGTGCTTGTATTTCTGCCAAGAGAGAGATTCTTCATTTTCTGAAGAGGTTCAAAGCCTCCAACCACAATATGATTATGAAGTCACAAATTTTGAGTTTTCTCCTCAGGTTTATGATTCAGATTCCAAGGAGTGTGTGGCTTTTGTCAATCCGTTTCAAGGATTCTCATTTTCTATTTCCAGAATGAATCAGTTGTTTCACTGGAAACATAATGAAATTCCTCATGATTCATTGCAACTAGAGTTTCCTGAACCTACTCCTGTTCATTTAGCAGTGGAAGACGTTTGTCACAGCATGTAACGTGCTGACAACCAGCCTGTTGCCCCCAAGAAATCAAATGCATTTTATAAAGTCCCTCAGTGCTATATGTTTTTATATACTAATCTTAATTCAGACCCAGTATTTATTTTTCTGGAACCCCGCTGCTGCTAAACATCTGGTTAATGCCAATCTGACAAGGATGGGAAAGCTTTTGATAGATTTTGGGGGAAATATTGAATTATTCTACATGTCTTTAGATCTGTCAATCTTATATATTAAAGTTTATGTTTGCATCTTTTGAGAGCATGTGAAATATTATGGCATCTGTTTCATCATCTGAGGGAAGAGAAAAACTTCTTTTTGTAATCCAACTGATTCTGTATCTCAAGTGGCGACCCACTGTTTGAAATGTGTTTATGATTCTGCCCTAACCAGAAACACTCATCTGCCCTACTTAAAACCTTCCACATGTCAAGGCTGAAATTTTGAGTTCTTCCTTACAGAGATCATTTGCGGACCATTTGTTGCAGAGTTTCTTAAAAATTGTGATGAGAGGTAAAATGATTCAAGGAATCTCTCAGAAGTTTCAGCCTTCCTTATCCCTGTCTGCCAAAGGTTACTACCACTGCAACCCTTTCCAAAAAAGTAAAATAAACAAGCAGATGAAGCTGTTGGTAAACATTTGAAAAGCAATGGTAAGGAGGTTTCAAAAAGAAAGGTTGAACCTAGCTAGAACAAAGGACAGTCTAAGTCTGAATGACTGCCTGAAAAACTTCCCTCTCCCCTTCCCCACACTGGCAAACCTTTCATCTTTCTAGGAAGTCTGAAACTCCATTTCTGTCTTTGGCAACAGATAGTTTCAAACTGATGGGGTCAGAAAGTAATCAAGGTTATAGACAACAATAGGAGTCTTCCCTCATGTACAAGTGATCTTCCTCTAACCTGCCACACCAAACTTTGCTTTTCTCTCCTGTCAATCAGCACCTACTCTCTCAGGTAGTATAGAAGCTATCCCTCCCTCCTCAGCTAGGAAGAGAGTTTTATTCTTGAGTGTTTCTGGTGCCAAAGAAAGAACATACATGGAGACCAGTTCTGTTCATGTGTGTCCAAGTTCAACATGTTATCACTTCACAACTTACCTCTCATTGTCCATTTGAGGGTTTTTTCATGACTGTATTGTGTGTCTGCATTACCCTTTGGTCTGTCCACTGCTCTAAGGGTATTAAACTCTCTAGTTCCTATAAACCTACTGCATACTGAAAGGAATACATTTAAAAGTTTGTAGGTGACTCTCAACCCTATTAGCACAAAAAATCTGGACAAAGCCAAAAATAATGGTGGGACAAAAACCCCAAAATAGGGACACTTTAAATACCACTCTTATAAAATTAGAAAGTTGCTAGAATAAAAGGTCTTGTGCTGTCATACATTTTCTGAAGGATATGAAGTCTGAAACTCAAATAGCTGTCATTATTTAGTGAATTGATTCCTCAATTACTTGCCACAAAAATCCAGAAAACCACAAATGCTACTAGCAACAGACCAAAAATTAGGCAAAAATCTGGTCAGTTGAGAGGCATGGCAGCTGTGTACTAGGCTAAAACTACTAGGGCCTTTATAAGCTTAGCCATGCATCCCAAATTTCTGACAAGTTCTTGTACTTTTGGTAACTTTAAATTCAAAGGCTTGAAATGAAATATTTACAAGCAGGGGGCTGGGAGGCAAACCATTTACAGGCTGCCTGTGTCTTTTAGAGATATAGGTTCCAAACCAGGAATGAATTTCCTGTTCGCCATCCAATTTTCACAAGTTACAATTGAATTGGTTTAAGGTGGAACTCTGCTTCACATGGATGGGTAGTGGTTCCAGAGAGAGGGTAGTTACTGAGATACATACATGCCTTTCCAGCAGGTCCTTTTTATATAATAGGCAAGGTTTAAGTATTTAGAATGGGTAATAGGTGGTATTTGTTTTGCAGAAATGCAGGATGGCCATAAGGGTGTGGTCTAACAATACCTTATAGGCCAGGCATAGAGCAACAGCCTGTAGGAGACAGAATACAGAGATATTACTTTTAGGCAGTCTGCATAAGGCATGTTACATGTGCCCTGTATTCTTTTAGTGAAGAATCTTTGTGGACACTCCAATCATTGGATGTGCCTGGTTAGCTACATTCCAAAGGTGGCACTGTACTCAATGATAGATCTGATGAATACTGAGCACAGTGGAACAAAGACTTCTTGGATCTAGATGCCATATCTTTATTTAAGTTGCACAACATAATATGATTTCCTCACAACTGTAGACATGTAATGGTCAAAGGCTAGATTACTGTCCACTTGTCCCCAAATCCCTGACTATTGGGTTTACTCTTAGGGGTATGTAGTCAATATGATAGTTACTACAAGTTTTAGTCCATATCTCTGACACAAGTTTTTTTGTCCCTGTTAGCCCTTCCTGGAAAATATTCATCAGCGGGTAATTGCATGACTGCTCCTAATTTGCAATTATCTGCAAATTAGGTCAGCCAGAGGCCCTTGACATTTTTTCCTTGACTTTAGGGAAGTCGATGCCAAAAAGGTGAGGTCCCAGGATCTATCCCTGTAGGACTCCGCTAGTGACTAGCCTCTTTGTAGAGATGTACTCCCCAATTCTAACTTCCTGGGTCCTGTGAGCCAGCTGGCTATCTGCCAGTGACATGAGGGTTTATGCCTAACTTCTTGAGTTTGTCAACAATGCCCATATGGGTATTGTACCAAATGTCTTGATCAGGTCAAGATAGGCAATGTGAACTGTTCTGCCCTCATCTATTACTTTGGTGACTTTCTTAAAGAAGTCCAATGGATTGAGTATGCTTGATATAAATTGAGACCCCTCCAATTCCTGCCTATGCTGTAGGTGGTCTAAATTTGTGGAAGGCCTTACAGCCTTGCACTACCAGGGTACTCTCCATGCCATTAAACCATGTCTCAGTGACTGCATACATCATTCTCTAGGGTGAGGAGACCTTGAAGGAGTGGAGTTTCTCACTTAGACTCCTAGCATTGAGCAGTAACACTTAGATTTTCTTGGTTTTGATTTGCTATGCTGGAAGTATTTTCAGTTTGACACTGTCTAAAAAAGGCACTAAGGGAAGGACAATGTTTTAGTTAATATTCAAAAGCCTAGACGGGAGAGGTGCAGACCATCCCTGTAAAGGCAGCATGGTCTGTTGACCATCTCCTTCCATGCTGACAAATACTGCACTCCCTTACAATGACACTAAAAAAACAAAGCCAATTATTAAAGTCCATCATATTCTGTTCACTTTGTACTTCATCCTTAGAAAAGGTGGAATGCTCAGTGCTAAGCTCACAACAGCCTGGGATACACATTCCAAGTGATCCATGTCATCTCTCTTCATACAATCTAGGGAGGAATATCTCAGGTCATTTACACCCAAATGAGCTATGATGGAGTTATACTGATACTTGTGGTTCAATGACCTGAGTGGATGTGTAGTGTGGCAGATCCTCGCCCCTGATAAGCAACTGACCATGACTTTCTCCTTAGCCTAGAGAGAGTGATATCAGTGTGTTTCACAATGGTGTCTCCAATGACCAGTATGTTGGATTGTGTGGTGGTTTGCTTATGGGCTTAGCAGTAAAGACCCCATAAGATGTGGCAGCATGTGTTGATGTGGGTGCTGTTTTGAAAGAGTGCATTTGAGGCTGCTGAGGGCATTTGCTATGTGTAAACATGAGGCAATTTCTGCCCATATCCACCAAGCTGGTAACAGAGATTAGTAGGGAAACCTTATATCCACGGCAAAGCCCCCCCCTTTTTTTTTTTACTGATTAGAAGGTTGCAGTGAGAATATAAAGTAAAGTCATGAGTATCTGGTTTGCAAGTCTTGGTGCAATACTTATCACTGCAAACTAGTTGCCCTGTGTGCAGCTCAGTATTGGTGAAATTTCAAGGGTACTTTTACTGGAAAAATGCCAGCTCAAGTTGTTTGCATCTATATAGGGCACTGCCAAACACTTGAGGGGAAAGTAATAAAGACAATCCTGATGATTTATAGATGTTGTAGTTAGGGAGATATTCTGAAGTTAGGCTAGACAGTAGCTAATCAAGCAGTACTTACTGAAAAGAAAAAATAATTAGCTTCGTCAAGAATAATGAACAAGAGGGATTCAGCTAATTGGTTACTACTAGTGCTGGGCTCACCACAGCTTCATTCTGGTGTGATACAATGCACGTTTGTTTCTTCTCTCACCAGAAGAGAGACAGTAGCACCAATCTCAAACTGCAAAGCAGGCCATTGGGTCTTTGATTTCCAGTCTTGTCCTGTAGGATGCCGGGATCTGTAGGCTTGCTGTAGCCTTTTCCTGGTAGATGCCTTGAAAAGCAACCAAACCAGTCAGGGAGGTCCCACATACTCACTGCCCAATCAGACATACAGGAGTCAATGCCCCCTGCTGCTCCTCTCAACAAGAACAATAAAGCAGCACAAATTACAAGCCATCAAAAAAGAAGCATTTAGGCTTTCTGATGATCGGGAGCCTCCAGGAAATGTCCCTCTGTTCCTTCTGTCACCAGGAACAAAACAGAAGCAGTAATCTCAAAATGACTACTGAGAGACAGAATGTGGGCTCTCCAGTTACTGACAGTCTTGGACCAGATGTTGCAGATTTTAAAGGTAAAATGGAGAAATGGGTTAATATCCTGAGTCTGCACTAAGAATTTAGATATGAAAGAGGGGGTAACTCAAACTTTGGCAATCTAAGGGTAGAGCCAATAATTTTAAAAGAGCAAAATAGACTGGATTGGGGTGGGCACTTAGTATTCTGGTTCTGTAGAATGCAGTGGGAAGGCTAATAAATTTATATTGCTGAAGGGGAGTGACTTTACAAAATGTTAATTTGGTGCTTACTGACAATAGCCAATGAGAACAGGAAGTTAATATGTGGTCAAATTAACATGAGGGGCAGACAACTAGAGAGAGTGTTGAGTATAAAAACACAACAGCACCAAGGTGAGAGGGTGGGAACATTTAATTTCTGTGTGATTCATAAGAGACATAGTTCTGGTCTCTTTCCTAGTTTAAATGTGCAAGAGAAAACAGAATACAATTAAAACACAACATAAAAAAATAAGATGGCAATAAAGCAATATAAATTACAAAAAAGCAGAAAAATAAACTAATCTTTCCCTCACAGCAGTCAGTGATAGAGTCTTTATAAGCTTTTCCAGTAAAGCCTTAAAATGTTTTATTTCACCCATTAAATGCAAGGTTTAGTTTAAAGTTCCTCCCTCAGTCCACAGGTAATTACCTTAAGTGACCTGTTCTAATTTCTGTGCGACTCACAAGAGAGGCTGTTCTGGCCCCTCTCCTAGTTTAAGTATGCAGTAGGAAGCAGAATACAATTAAAACACAGTGAATTACACCACAGCACATAAAATAGAAGGGGACAGTAAAGGAATATAAATGACAAGAAAGCAATACAAAAAACAATAACCTTTCTCTGACAGCAATCTAGAGTTTCAGTGAGCTTTTCCAGTACTGCTAACACTTGTCCTTACTTAGATGACTTGATTATCTGTGCAGTGTTGGTTTCAAAGTTACAGGATTCTCTCACTTGGGTAAGGGATGTCCTACACATACTGTGGGTTCCAAGATAACATACTAAAGTCTTGTTTGATTTAGTCTCACAGAATTGTTTTCCTTGTTTGTTTCCTAGATACCTCAGTTCAAAGAGCTTTTCTTTCACTGAAAAAAGTAGATCTGCTAGTATATCTATTCCTGAGTTTTGCCAGTAAGACTACTGTCACAGTCCAGGAATTTCTCAGGATTCTGGATCTCATCTGGCACAACTCCATGTGCAGCATTCAATGGTAACTAAAATCTGTATAATCCAAACATCAGTCTCCCGACATTCCAGATTCCAATTTTGGGATTTGTGAAAAGGGAGAGTTTTCAGATGGCAAGACTAATTTTATCTGAATCCAAATCTCCTGTTTTCCCTTTCAGCTCTAGGACAGTCCGTAACAATAGATGCCACCAACTCTTCTTGGAGAGAAGTTTGAGAATAAAAGTGTATGATCTTTGGAACACGGAAGACAAACACACAAATGCAAAAGATATTGGCACTCAAATGCCCTCAGCTCCTTCAATCATTTATGACCCCAGAACCATTACCAGCATTTATAGATACCCCCCACAGTGATGAAGCACAAATGGGGGAGGGAGCAAGCCTTACCCTCTGTGCATACTAGCTATGGTAGCGTGCAATATAAATTTTTAACAATCTCACTCTAAAGGCATCTTACATATTGTTAGGGTAGAATGGTATGGCAGACAAGCTGAGCAGGACCACAAAAGACCTACAGGAATGGACAGTGGTTCAGAGTATCTTCTAAGAATTGATCCAGCTATAGGAAACACCTCAGATGTATCTTTTCACTTCCATGCATGATGATCAGATGGCAAAAGTCTGCTACAGGACTCCATGCAAGAGTGGTCTTCCAAGCACAATGCTGCAGGGAAGAAAAGGCAGGCTTAAAAAGTGATGGAGTCAATTTTTCAAGAACAAAATTAATGACCCAAAGAGGAGAAATAGGGTTTCCTTGGGGGGGGGGGGCTGATATGAATGACACCTTTTAGGAACTGCTTGACTTCAAAACTAAAAGCAAGAGGACTGAAAGGCAGACAGGCTGAAATGGCTGACAAATGAGCTTTAATGGAAGAATATGCCAAGTCAGTATTCAGCAACTCACAAAAACAATGGACCATAGGGATCCCACAGAAAAAGGGTCCTGGTCATGCTTGAGACCCCAAATAGATTCTCTCTTCCATTTAGCCACATAAGATTTTCTAGTAGTGGGTTTTCTGGCCTCCTACAAAACCTGAAGTACATCCTTAGAAAATTGATGTCTAAAAGGAATTAATCCCCTTGTCATCCCAAAGGATCAGCAGAAGTGTGGATAAGTGGGGGTGAATGACAGACCCCTTGGACTTGTGAGAAGATCCATCCTGAGAGGTAACATGTGATGACTGCCCCTGGCCAGGTGAAAAGAGGAGGAGGAACCAGTGCTGTCTTGGCCAAAAGGGAGTCACCAGCAAGATTTTAGGTGCATTACACAGTCTTGTGCAAGACCCTGGGAAGCAGAGGAAGAAAAGGATAGGCATACATAAACATCCCCTTCCAAGAAAATGACATGGCATCCACTTTCCATGTCAACGGACTTTAAAATCTGAAACAGAACTGGGGTAGTTGTCTGTTCAGAGAGAAGGTAAAAAGATCTACTTGATGAGTATCCCCACCAATGTATAATTTCCAGAATCACCTCTCTGTGAAGCATTCATTCACAAGGATGTGCCCTGGACCTTCTGAAAGTCTGTCACTATATTGTTCTCTATTGGGATGTAAACCACCTGAAGAATGAAGTGATGGTGGGTTGTAAAATCTCAAGCCTTAAGAGCTAGCCTGCGAAGAAGGTAAGACTTTGTGCCTCCCTGCTTGCTTATGCACCACGTGACTGTGGTAGTCTATGAAAACCTTTAGAGGACCTGGAATCTAGAG
Source organism: Protopterus annectens (assembly GCF_019279795.1). Classification (NCBI taxonomy): domain Eukaryota; kingdom Metazoa; phylum Chordata; order Ceratodontiformes; family Protopteridae; genus Protopterus; species Protopterus annectens. Next base: position 1,606,159,585 of record NC_056741.1, read on the forward strand.
TGAGTGAAATGCCTGAAGGCTCTACTTCTAGCGCTTCATCTCTTTGATATTGATGTTTTCAGACATTAATTTAGGAGACCAAATTCCCTGCATTTTCAGATTGTTAAAGGAGCTCCACAACCTTGATCAGAAGCAACCAAGTGCAGCTCTTAAGAAGAAGAACCTGAGAAGGGAGACATGGATTTAGGGAGATCTGCTGAAATCACCAGTGGAGTTCAATTTTGAGATAGGGAAAAAGCAGAACTGGAAACTGCAGAGGTTGTTGATGTTGGAGCCAAACAGTCTTGATTTGTCATTGGAATTTTCACATATGGATTTTGGAAAAAGGAACCATAGGAATGGTAGATGCCATGAACCCCTGCACTCAGAAATTCCCTTGAAGGAAAAACTAGAAGAGGAAGGTGACTGGACAAAGCAAAGTAAGGACACTGGAAGGCAAAAGAGAAGCCAGCATTGGAATGGTATGAATCTTGCAACTTACAAGCACTTGGTCCTGAAAGGGAGTTAACACTGACTTTTTGAGATTGAGAGTGAATCCCGTAATGTACAGGAGAAGCATAGTGAAGTGTAGATTCTGAAGCAGGAGCTGATGAGAAGAGGCTTGGATTCAGGTGGTCATCCACATCAGGGAAAATTTGGACTCCCTGAAGTCTGCAGAAAGCTACCATAGGGGTCAGACATTTGGTAAATACCCTTTGAGCTGTAGGAAGACCAAAGGCCAAAGCAGAGAAATGATAATGAGAGGAAGAAACAGAGAAATATAAACATTTCCTGAAGGGAGGGTGAAAAGGAATACAGAGGTAAGCATCCTTCAAATTCAGGGAGACTAGAAAAGCCTGAAGAAGCGAGAGAGAAAAGGGTCTGAAGAAACATTCTGAAAGAAAAGAACCTTGAGAAGATGTTGAGATAGGAGAGGTCCAAAATGTGACTCCCTATCCCATTCTTTCTGGGAACCAGAAATATTTTGGAATAGAAACCCTGTTCTCTGTACAGACAAGGGAAGAGGTTGTATGATTCCCTCTTCTACCAGATCCCACAGGACCAGTGAAAAATGAGGAAGGTGGCAAAGTGAAGGCAGAGGGAGACCAGAAAATAAAGTACCCAAGTACCTGTGGTTATGAGTTGTAAAACAGAGATGGAAAGTATTAGCCAAGGGGACACAGGAATCTGGCTGTGGGAGAGGAGAGGCTGTATGTCAGGCTGAGGCAGATTTATCAGGAAAAGTTTTCTGACTTCTAGAATTCTGAGTGGACTTATCTGGGATACCCTGCTAAGAAACCCTCTTACCCCTAAAGCAGGTTGTCTAGACTGCTTAAAAAGGAAGATTTTTAAAGGATAGTTTCCCTGGAATTTAGGTACAGGAAAAATAAAACATTTAACACACTAAATAACCAAATGGCAAGCTAATCTGAGAGGCCCAACACAGCAGATAAGGAGCAGAAGTCCTACTGTCTAAATCAGGCATGTAATTCAAAATCTACCCCCCCCCCAAGCTGGGACAGAAGAACCAGGACATACACCAAGTCATGTGGGTCTGGTAAATAATGGCTCTAAAAGCCAAAGCAGAAGTATACACCCTTTTCCTATACCTCTTCATATCATTGTCCTTGTCAGAAGCTTGGAGGAGGAAAGTCATTTGGATGGCTTATCTTTCAACATGGGGACAAAAATCAGGATCAGATAGACTTTTATTCAAGTATTTATGATCGTCCAGTACTTTAAAATCTTTCAGGGTTCTTAGAGGCCAGAAGTTGAAAGGCAGGAGCCTCAGAGGCTGCTGTAAATATGACCAACAGGGCATCTAAAACTGGAGGGATTGTAGAAGTTCTGGACGAGTCCAGTTGTAACCATTCATAATACCTTTTTTGAACCTCCAATATTTAGGAACAATCCCTTTTAAAGTGTTCCATTATATCCCCAAAGGATAATTCCTCAAAAGGAGAATCTGGGGACACAGAATACTCTTCATTAGATCTCAAGGCTAAAGGAAAAATATGCTAAGGATTCTTCGCCAGAGTCAAAGTTTTCAACAGAATTCCTAGGCCTCTTAGATGGGGTGAATGACTAGGGAGCAGCAGCAGCAGGGACAGCATACCTTTAACTGTACAGATTTTTGCCTCATTTTTTCCATATACTTGTGATTTTCTGGCAAATTAGTGGTAAATCATTACAGACTGCAGTTAGAAAATGAGACATTTGAGTTTCCGACTTCATATCCTTCAGAAAATTCATGTTAATGTAAAACCTAAGTTTGTAAGAGCAATATTTAAAAATTGTCCCTATTTTTGGGCCTTTGTCCCACTTTTATTTATGGCTTTGACCAGATTTCTTGCTCTAAGAGGTTGAGAGGTATGAGGGAAAGAATCCCCCTGGAGGTTTCAGAGCCATGAGAGCATTAAAATGCCCTTGAGTAAAGTCCTGGCACTCTTTGCGAGCATCCTTACCTGCAGTAGCTACATGTTTTACTTTATTTCTTTTAAGGGAACATCTGCCTTGACAAATGTAGGAGGCTCATAGCCCTGTCTCTATTCAATGAAGATATCAAGAACCACTTTCCTGAATAAAATTTCAAGCATCACCCTAGGCCTTTCAGATATAATCAGCCTTGGTTCCCCCTCAACATCTGTATCAGACATATGCAAATCTTCAGTGGCTGTGCGAGTAGGCAGCTCCATGTTGGCCCTCTAACTGGTTCATGGCAGAGCGAACTGGCTTTAACATCAGCTAGTCCTTGTTGGAGACACCTGGTGGAGGCTGGACAGCAGGAATTCAGTACATGCTTTTAAGCTATTTTCTTAAGCAGCAGCTGAATTTCAGGTCTGGTGGATTTGGCTATGGTACCCTGGGTCAATAAAATTAGAAGCTGGCTTTCCAGATAAACAGAACTGGAAGACAAAAAGCTAAGTGTTTCAGGGACAAAAGCCTGACAGATAACAGAGTATGGTCAAGCATAGCATCCAAACAAATAAGGTAGCTCTCATGTCTTGTCTTTATAGGGAATCTGCCTCCCACATTCAGTTCCCCTTCCTGGATGACAAGAAAACATATTACAAGGAGTAAAGAGTAAAATGAAGGATCCTAATGGGGCACTTAATCTGGAATAGGCTCAGTAAAAGAACCAACTCTGCAGACAGCATACAGATCAAATTCAGAAGTTGCATTAAGGCTGGCAGCAAAGATCTGAGGATGATGTATTCATACATAACATATGCATCTTACACCTTGAACATAGGACATGCCTGATTTTCAATGCTGGGAAGGCATAAAGGCTTTGGTATACTGGCCAGATGTTAAGCTATCCTTGGCAGGACATTGCATGAGTAAAGAAAATTTCAACAGTGATAAGGAAATCCAATAATGTGATCCATATACACAAAACCTTAAGAAAGGTCTGAAATATTGATCTACAGTAATGTGATAACAAGCATCATTTAAATCTAAAGTCATCTGAAAACTCAAATGGTGAATGACAGGTAAATAAGTGAAGGGATAATATTTTGAACTTCGACACTATCACAAATGAGTTCAGAAAGGAAAGATCCAGAACTGGACTCCAACAGCCACAGAGGGTGGAGTTGCTGAAGGGACTATATACCAGAGGGAGCCATGGGAAAAGATGAATTTTCAGAGGAGCCTGAAATGGCTATAGCAATCACCCATTTACGGCTGAGACACTAGCAGCTTGTTGTGGTGGAAGAAGCTATTGCACAATTTTCTTCTTTTTTTGGCTGGTAGAAGGAAGAACCAAGGAACCTGTAGGTTATTCCATCATTAAGCTGAAGATGATGCCCGCTTCCTTGGGGAAGCTTGGTAGTAGCAGTAGTTGTAATTAAAACAGCAACTCTTTCCCAGTAAAAACACTTACCTCAGCCCCCAAAATTAAAACGCTACTTTTACCTCATATAAAGTAATGTTACATTATAGTTTTAACATTTTTTTTTTACCACACACACACACAAACGTGATTCTCCCATTTAAACTCGTCTTGTGAGCATTAAAATCACTTCTTACTAGCTTTAAAATGATTTTACAGAAAAACTACGTCTGTCATAAAAACTGAACTGAAAGTTTTTCCCCCAAAGGGAAGTTACCTGCGCTACAATGGAATAACAATAGACTACCCACTATCCTTGAAAGCCTGTAAGAGTAGTGCTGCTCCTTGGCAGTAAAGCTGTGAATAACTTGGTGGCCAGACCTGCCTTTGTAGTCAGCTTAGCGCAAGTAAACAGTTTGGGAAGGTGGAAGGTGCCCTGAAGCTTTAGAACCTAGCTGGTTAGTAAATCCTTTACAGAATATAACCTATATAGCTATGGCAAATGCAGTAGTGATCCATATAAAACAGCAGTCTAAGGAATCTGTCTTCCTAATGGCATATAAAATGCACATAAACTGGAGTTTTCTTAACCTTTTTCTGTTAGAAACCCAGGATTGCATCAAGCACCGGGGAAAAAAGAAAAAAAAACTTTGCATCTGGCATTGTTGAGACTGCTTCAACAAGTAATGTTTTCTTTTAATCACTTTATTCAGGCCTTGATCAGCAGCAGAAATGTGAGTTTTGTTTTGCATTACAAGTGTTATATTTCTACTCATCAGTTTTGTTCTCTCTAATTGCTCCTTAATGTTACCTCATCTTTCAGCATACCTTAATTCCTGGTCGGTTCTATTTTTGAGAGTTAATGGTAGGATACATCACCGGCACATCAGGATTCATTTTATTTAGTTTCTTCTGGCAAACAACCTAAGCTTAAATCAGCACACACAGGATATCATTGAACTCAGGAATGGTTAAGGAGAGGTGAATTCAAACCAAGAGATGAAAGGTTAATATTGGCAGCCCAAGACAGTGGCCTATGTACACGCTGTTTTACAAAGTCCATTAAACACGTGGGAGAAACAGACAAATATAGGCTTTGTAAAACTGAATTGGAAACAGTCGCACACCTTGTTACTGGTTGTGACATACTAATAGCAGGACTGTATACTGAAAGGCATAATAATGTGACAAGACTGTTGCCCTAGGGACTGTGCAAACATTATGGTATTGAAGTGGCTGAAAAACACCGGAAACATGAGCCACAAAGCATCATTGAAAATGAAGTTTATATCACATGGGATCACCCATTACCAAAAGTTCAAAAATAGATGCTAGAAACCGGATACAGTGGTCCAAGAAAAGACAAAAGTAGCATTGATCACTGAACTCGCTACACCCAGTGACTACCGTGTCTTGCGTAGAGAGAGACAGAAAGTCATAAAATATCAGGATCTGCAGGCAGAAATGACAGACACAGTTCCAATAGTAGTTGGAGCACTGGGTCTTATAAAAAAGAATCTACAATTGTATTTAGATGCGTTATCAATCCATGTAATCCCATACAAATTGCAGGAGTCATTACTGGGCACACTGCGAATGCTGCAGAGAGCACTTTTGGCTGACATCAAAGATTGAAACGATACTAATTTCATGAACTTTAATTGTACTTTGACTTAGGAATGGGGTCCATTCCCATCATAGTATTAAAACCCAAAGATTTGGAGAAGTTAAAAACGATATCATTGCTCTGGATGTGAACAGTATTCATCAGGTGATTGTTGTTAAATGCAAATGCTCTGTTTTTGCAATGTGAATTAATTTTAATACTCCTAAGTACACCTAGGATCTCAAAACCAAAAGAGCTACATATAAATTGACTTACCTTTTTTAAAGTGCACAATATAAAATTGCTTTTTTCTTTTTATTTGTTTACTTTCATATTCATTTAACAGCTTTTCATGCAGTGAAGTTACTCTGCTCCCTTTTGTAAGCATTTTTTGCCTCATTGCTGAAAAATATCTTTTAAGACAAAATGACACTCCCATCTGCACCTAATTTAAATTCAACATTTTGCTTATTCTCAGCATTTCTGCTGAACAGGACTCTTGTAAATCAACATTTTCAGATTACCGTTAACCTTTTTCACCTTTTTTTTAACCACCAAGCAACTCCCTTTCATGTTTCTGTTCAAAAACATGCAAATTCTATTGAACACACCCTAATTTTACATACATGCCATAAACATAACAAATCTGCAGGTTTATGGTTATAGCTCAGCCTGTTCAGTGCCGGCCAGCTGCCAACTTTCAGTATACATGAAGTGCCCCAAAGTCAACTCTTCCCCTTCTGCATAATGCTCTGCACTGCACCATCCTTCTCTTTCAGATCTGAATATGCAAATCTAGCACTATGTTAAGTACATAACTTGCATTTTGGATATGGTCTGGTTCATTCTGTCCAGTAGTTGAGAACTTCCAACAGGTCCTCTTGGGTGGTATCATGAAAGAACTGGAATGAGAGACTGTACCCAATGTTTAATGCCTTGTGGAAACATTTAGGGAAGTCCAAGATAGGGTAACTCATATTTCATCTACTGAAGCATGTATGAAAAACACCTGTAACATAGTGACAGCCCTAGTAGACAACTTCAGGGTCCATTGTCAACTGTTCACCATGGATTTCACAGTAATATTTGATGACTTGGATATCCACCTTGATAAAATGGTTTTGGAAACCTTGCACATTTTTTTAGTCACAAGTTATGAGCAATTGTGAATCTCATGTTTTCTGAAATATTTTATTCTGCTTGTATGAAAATAAAGCTATCTGTATACAGTCAAATGTTTTGAAGATTTACAGATAGGCTGGGCCTGAAAGTGAGGCTGGTTTCCGGGACCATCACATCTTTGTGGAAGATGAGAATAATTTGTTTATGTCTATTTCAAAAATAATAATTCTTGTCAGGCTGACAAAGAGGAGAAAGATTTTTATGACAGGACTTCAGCTTTCTTAGTAGATGGTTCGATGTAGGAAATTTATTTCCCAGTATAAAATTACAGGTTCTACGAGAAAAAACTTGCTACTTAGAAAGGTGTTAAAACAGTTGACATATGGACATGAGTAGAAGATATTTCAGACCAAATCATCAAATGTCAGAGGAAGTAGAGGCAAAAAGGAGTCTAGCCCCTTATTCAAGAACCCAAACTGAAAATGCTTCCATTTACTTTAGTAAATGTTTTTGGTCATGGGTTTTTGAGCAGGACGACAACCCTGCCAGTGTGAGCTACATCCCTAACCATAATTGGCCCTGTAAAATATAAGCAGTTAAGTTGACATCATGAAGGTTCAAGAAAGATGTGGAAGACAGAGGAGTCAGTAGGACACAGACTCTCATTCGGAGAGTTTTTTCCAGAAGATCTGGCCACAGGAAAGAAAATCAAAAGTTGTGAAGGCCACTATTGGGCTGTGACTGTGACCTTGTCCTTGCTCATTTTTATTTCTGTATGAACTTGGAAGAGAAGGAAAAGGCATGCAAGAAGTCTGGAGGCTACTTCTGGATGAGAATCTCCCTGAACCACTACCCCAAATCATGGAAATTAATTCACTACTCTTGGTACTGTTTGAGAAGGCAAACAAGTCACAGTGAGGCTTCTCCCACTGACAGAAAAGTGAGGGCCCACTCATGCATCAACTGAACCTATCTGCTTAGGAGCTGGCTTCTCCTTGAATGGGAATATTAAGCAGAAAATGCTCTGAGGGCATTGATTTCTTCTCACTTTGCTTGCTAATATACCACACTACCACCATGTTATTAGTTTACGGCAATCATCTCTCAAGGAAGGGAATTGCAAAAGGCCTGCAGGGTGAGAAAAGTCTCATGCTCAGCACACTGATAGACAGATTGGCCTTGGTTCATGCCTATGCATTTTGGAATGAGCAGAATTCATTCTCATGGAATACTAAATTGAAAAGGATGACCAGCAGACTTATATTTGCTATCACCTGCATGGTCTCCATCTAAAACTTGGCAAGGTTTACTGTGATCCCCAAAGAAACTACTGCAGAGAAATTCCTGGGTGGATATCAGCTTTTCTAAAGTCACACAAATTTTAATACCCTGAGGGTGGAGGACAATCTAAAAGGTATAGTGTGGAATGACAATGGCTTGTTCCTATTCAGAAATGCAAGAACTTCCTTGACTCATTGCTAATTTTTGCATGCAGGTATGTGTCTTTGTAGTCCAAATAGTACATCCAATCTTATCTTGAGAAGTAGGAACTAACTGCACTGTTATGATCTGGAACTTTTGCCTTGCTATGAAGAGATCAAGGCCGCTCATGTGTTCAAGGGCCCCGAGATCTGTTGTCTTTTGTTGGCATTAAAAAGAATATTGAGGAAATCCTGGTGTCTTTCTACTTTTTGGATGTTTGAGACCTCTTTTTGTGCTGTCCTTAAGTGATGGAATATCGGGAATGGAGAGGATGTGTGGAAGGTGTTAGGAAAAGTAGATTAGTCTCTGGAAATGATCTAATATCCACTTGTCATGTGTGATGACACACACATGCTAGCAGTTGGAGGGGCCAATGACCCTTGACTGCCTCTAAAGTGGAGTAGTCAGGCAAGGTCAAACACCAGCAGTTTCCCCAGACTGAGACTGCAGAACTCCAGATTCTACCAAGATGTCCTAACATTACATTGGTGGCTGGCATAAAATCACCACTGTATTGACACAAATTCTTTCTTAACGATTGATTTTGTTGTTGTTTACTGCACTTGAATCATATCAAACATGGACAGTTTTGTACCCGCCCTAGAACATGGGGAATGAGGAACTTGTAAATGAGGTAACAGCTGCAAATGTAGCTCTTTTTTTTCAAATAGCTTTTCTACAGCCATTAGTCTGAAAACATTGGAACTGTCTAAGTGGTTTTATGGAAAGTTGCCTTCAAATGCTAAACAAAGTCTGCAAAGTCAAAGCCAGGTGTGATGATGTATGGAACACGGCACATTGTCAGGTTAATAATGTTGGACATTGTAAATGGCTGCATAGACAACTTTTTAAGCTATATGACACCTCTCTGGCATCTGGGATATGTTTTCAAGTATGAAACTGAAACTAATGTGTGCTTCATATTTAACTACTTAATGCAAATATGGAAGATGCACAGAAAACTTTCCTGAAATATTCCATGACCCTTGACTTTTTCTCTGTAGAGTGCACTGCTGCAGGACCTAGTCTCTCCATTATAGAATTCTGCAACCACAAATTCCAAGTCCTTTACGGTCTGAAGGATCTAACAACTTAGTCACAGACACCACAGTTAAGGGAGCTAGTCATACTTCCTCAACCATAAGGGCCACCTTTTAGCCAAGGAGTGGCACAAACCAGGAAGGTGGGGGAGTAAGCTGAATTCTTCCTACAAAACCATTCTGGAAGAGGAGGGAGGAGTAGCTGGCCATCCCCTTTCTCCTGCATCAGCTGTAAAATTTCCCCACACAAAGTTGTTTGGGGGTTAACTAGAAAATAAGACTGTCCCTCTTTGTTGGTGTGTGGGCCAGAAGACTCCAAAAGGGAGTAAATGTTCTTCCACTTCCATGCCATCTTGCTACACCTTGTTGGAGGTTGATCAGAGAAGAAAGAGTAAGAGGAAAACAATGTGCTCGAAACATTCACATTTCTGACAAAAACCCTGAAACACATACAAGGAATTGCCTCTGGGCAGCAACAATAGTGAAGCAGACACTAAGGGGAAACATTTGCTACATCAGCACAGAACATATTGAAGCAGATAACCTGGCACCAAGTTCTGCTGACAAAGCAATGGCACTGAGCCTCAATGCCTACCAGGTGTGTAGTGCCTATGTTGGGACCATCAGACCAAAGGGCTTGATGTGCCAACCTCAAAACCACAGCCAAAAGGATTAGAACTGAATTTGTGTCTGAATCATCAGTCTTGGAACTGGTAGCCAAGCAGACAGAAACAATGAGCCCAAAGGCATCAATGGAGGCACCAATGCTTTAAGCCAAGGTTAGTTAGAGTACTAGATGGTCTCAAAGAATATCAAATCCAATTGCTCCTGCAACATGGCATTCAACAAGTAATCCATGTCCAGGAAGAGAGACCTGAGATAGAGAAGAGAATGTAAGGACATGACACAAGGGGGCCTAGACGGAGATTACAAGGGAAGGTCCAATTCAGAAAGACAGGATGCACTCACTCGCTCCTGGAAGATTTAACTCTCACCATAGCCATAACAGAAGAACATTTTTCAGCAGTCTGTCAGTTTACACACAAGCTTTATTGCGTAAAGAATTGCCATCTCCTCTGCAAGGAGTCCTACAGTAAGACAGAGCAGGTGTTTTAAAAAAGACATGTTTTTAGAAGGCGTATCTTTTGATGTAGCCTATGATGTATCACATGGAGAAACTCAACCCTTAAAAGTGGATTGCTCTTACAGTCACCCTCACTCACAAATAAGCTTTCAAGTATCAGCTTATTTCTTCTGCCAAGTAATGTATGTTTATCAGTTTTTTTCTTATTTTACAATCCATTTATATACAAGTAACACTTAAAATCCCACTGCAGGAAAGCTACTTAATCATAAACCTCACCTTGTTACATCCTGAACTTTTATTTTTTCACAATGCATACTTCAAGCGCTCAAGAACCCTAACCAGAAACACAAAAGCGTGAAATAGAAAAAAACATAGCAAACAGTACCAAATCCTATGGCACTAAGCAAAATAAACACTGCTACGGAGCACTGAGCCCAAACAGGCAGACAAAGCATGACCTTGAGGAGGAATGTTCCAACAAGGATGCCCAAAACTACAAGTAATAAATTAAAAATTTCTCAGAGACGTTCATGGACTAAGTGACATCAAATAATGACAAGCAACAGAAAAATACGCAGAATGGTAAACTGGAAAGTAAAGCCTGTGGCCAGCTACCATCCATGGCAGCATGCTGACTGGTAAATACCTAAAGAAGAATGGTGGAGCACACAGCATTGTTGGAAAGGTTAGCAGCTGAAGCTTAGGAAAGCTGGGATCACTGCTGAGTAGACAGAAAGGTTTCTGTCCTAGTGATGAATATGATAAACCAAACCAGGTCAGAGCTGCCTCTCCTTGAGCATCTTTGAAAATGGTTCTAATAGATTCTATAAAATTATTTAAAAGCTACAGAGTATACATGATTGAATTATAGCTGCATGTTTATATTCTGTGCATATCATGGCTCGGTTTCTTGTCTCTGTTACTAATAAAAAGCTTATCATGCCTCTCTATCTCCATTATCATCACAATGCACTCTCACTTTAGCACTCGTTTTTGACTTTTTTAGTCTCCCACATCAGTTCCATTAGTGAATTCTTTCAACTTTCTACTATGTGTATTACCAATTTAACTTGCTCTTCATAAAGCCACAGCTTTCCAAAAGGTTGTCTGTTTCTCTCAAAAGTCTGATCCCTTCTGATTATTGATTTATAACAGAAGGAATACTTTGTGGTACATGAAATCATGCAACTTATCATATTCACAGTCTTTACCTTGATTAGCTCATTAACAAATGCAACTGTAGTCTCTGTAGGACCTCAACCCATGTGTACAGAACTGGTGAATAAAAGGTAAGTTCTCTTTAGAAAACCTCACTGCCAATAAGTCTGCTGAAAAGGGTGCACCCAAGTCCACTGAATCGGTCAAATTGCATTCTATGAAAAACTCAGGGTTGATCAGCTTTACTGCAGAAACACATTCTGATTGTGCAATAAAGCGGACTCATTTTGAATTCTTAGGAGGGCTTTTATGCTCTTTAAATATTTTACACTCAATTCCTACACTTCTCTGTAACTAATATTTTAAGAATTAATTACATTTAGGGCTTCTTTCCCTAGCAAAATGCAAAGTATAGGTTACTATAGCTTTTCATTCTTGGCTATTCCATTTACAGTGAGGAATTAATTACATTTCTAAATACAGTTCTTGAAGGTTTCTGATAACTTCCTCTACAATGTCAGAATTCCTTGTGGTTGCATTTGAAACATTTTTCAAATATGTATAATTCGGTTCTTCCAAATGCAAGCTATTTACAACACCCATAATTATTAACTACTGCAAATATATCTATACCACTTCTAACAACATGTGACATACAGGTGATTGCTGGAATGTTTACTACTTAAAACTCACAACAAAGAAGAACGTCTAGACTCGGAGGTGTTTAAATGAACTCTTTAGAGAGCAGGTGTACCAACTGACACACAAACTCCTTGTAGTATTCATTTGCATTTAAAGCTCTGCACCATTCACCTCTGATCACCTTACTCTGTAAGGATTTCTAGGCTTATGACCACAGCTTCCATATAACTCATGCAGAAATGCCAGCGGTCCTTGCTACTGTGGAATAACCAGTGCTTGATAAGAGCATTCTTCTCCTCCTCTCTCTAAACTGTACTATATATATATATATATATATATATATATATATATATATATATAGCCCAGCATTTGATTAGTTTTTGCTGCTATTCTCTCACTATGTGCCTGATGGTATACATTTAATACAATGATAAACCACAAGTCCTTTTTCTTCTCTGGAGTGATTTAGTATCTCTCCTCCAGCTGCATATTCTGACCCTGAAATATACCTCCCTAAGTGCACTGTCATGTATGTGGAAGGGATCAAATGAAGCTAGATATTTCATGTGAGCCTTTATCTCTCAACCACCACCACCACACCTCAGTCTTGGTATCAACCTACAGAGACCAAGAGAAAGACAGACTGAGCACTGCTGCATGTGATGCATACATGAAGGCTTTACTTTTTCTTCTTTTCTGTAACTGACATTTTCTTCTATAAAGGAAATTCTGACATGCCTTTAATCTTTTTTGTAATACACTTGAAATTCTGACAGTGAACATCACCAACCAACTTTATAAGAAGCTACAAAATAAAGCATGTACTCTGATGCAGTAGTTGCATTGTACACTCCCATCAAAATTGGTGGAGCCTGCATTAACTCTTTGGTGGATATTCCTGCTGCAGACAGAAAATGCTTGGGATCCAGCATGCTTTTGAAGGTTATTAATCTCATAAGTGATGGGTTGCTGCCTAGAGGAATTTTCTCAACATCAGATGTACTGAATCCTTATGAAAGTTTTTTTTTTTCCTTGCAGGACAGCCAGTATAACTACATTTTTGTTATAACTGTATAATCATCCATCATCCATTTATTTTCGAAAGTAATCTGAATTCGTATACAGGTCATTGCTATTAGTGAAGTATATACATGTTTGTATACACTTGAATGCATTTTTCACAACTTGTTCTTTTAAAAAAGTATGTTAAGTCTCCAAAAAGATTTATATTATTCAGCTCTTGTGGAATATAAGAATAAGGTCCTGGCTATCACTAGGATAACCTACGTTTGTGTAATGGTTCCAGTCCTTGATGGAGCTGGCAGGAAAGATGGTCATGCCCAGCTTGGGAATGAAGCAGCATTCCAGAGCTATTGAATACCTCCAGTCCCTCAGAAGACAGGTGGCTCCCTTGGAGTGAGTATGAAGTCACAAAGCTGCTTTGGTGGTAGCTCTTACTGCCATTGCACCGGAGCATGCAACTACATTTGGGGGAATTGTAGTCCCCTAGGTGATGTGTGTGTTCCACTCCTCTTTTCAAGGGAGAGGCGAAGCTTAAACAAATATGGCCTCATTGATGGGATATGAGCAGGTGCACAAACCATGGATGAAACTGACTATGACTGCTTTCTCCAGGCAGGTCTCATTCACTAAAGAATATTTTTATTCCCATGCTGAGAGTGAAACTGGTCACTTGTAATCAGTGCTCTATCCCAGTAAACACATTTTAAACACAATTAAAATAGCCAAGGCAGGGAAATGAATGGAAGGGGCTAAATATGCAGGGTTGGTGATTGCTATGAGAAGCAGGACAAAGCCAGAGAGAGAAAAAAGATATTTTATATACTTATTGTTTTTCCTCTACAATAATGTTTTTTTTTAAATCTGGCATCATTTTTTGTGCTTCCTCACCAACTTACTTTCATATTTCTGTGAAGTCGTATGACATTTCTAAAATCTGACATTCACAATGCTGAAAACACCACATTCCTCCAAAAATGTAATGAAAAGCTAAAACTCTGGTAATTGTCCTTTAAAAAACTGGATGTGAGAACTTACCAAGTGGAACTTAATTATAAAATGCAGTCCAACTGATCAACTGTTTTGAGTAGGGAGAAGAGGAGCATGTTTGCCAGTGTGATCCCCATTAGTTTGCAGATGAGTCATCTCATAAGTAGAAAGTTGCTTTCCAAATAACTCTTCCAAGGTTAGAGTAACTGAAACATACATTCACTTTGCTTAGACAGAAGGCACCCAGTATAGCTCTGTTGTTTCTTGCATTGCTCCCAAAACACAATCCACCACTATCCATGTACCACAAGTAACATATAAACATCAATCTGAGATTAAAAAAAATGTCAGCACAAAAGGCTGAAACAGTAGTCATCAGGGAAACAATGGATGCAAAACCGTTAAAGCAAGAAATGTAAAAGGAAGATAACAAATGGTATAACATTAATATATTTTTTATTAAGAAGACAGGAACTTTTCAGTAGTTTCCTCTGTAAAAATGGTATACATGAACCAATACAAAATGTGTATGGGAACATATGGACATGAGTTGTTTCATACACTGTAACATCATCCATGTACACCCAAAACAAACAGAACTGGCCTAAGATATGAATAGCACAGGTGACAATGGAACAAATTTATTTGGCATCAGAGACCATCTTCATTGTATTTATTTCAAACCTTTTATTTATTTTTTTACTTTATTTGTGCTTATTAAATTTGTTCTTATTTCACCTGGCTTTGAACACACTTGGGTGATCCAAGAATTTTACAAAATAATACTCGATACATTTAAAACAGTGCACTGTATTTTAAGAAAAATATACATAAAACATATACAACTGAAAATCCCAAAAATATGTAATGAGTTGTATTTTTCTTCTCACTGTCAATGTGTGGGGCCTAAAACTTTGCAATCTACCTGAGACGCAAAACACCAGTCAAAAACACATGAACCTGAGACATGGAAACAGTGTCAGAAGAATGAAAAAACAAGAACATCAGTAACACTGCACTACTGCACACTTTCAAAAGTGGAGAATACTGGTCATGAACTGAATGTCAAATTCTGACAAGTAATATAAAATTGTCTTTTGTTGATCATTAGCACAATCTTTACTTTCTGACTGTTTCTCCCTGTCCATGCCCCTCCCATCTCTCCCTCCCCCAAAACATAAGAAATACAGTGACAGATGGTACAGTCCTCAAAATCGGATCACTTTTGTGACCCTTTCTGACACTGGTGTTTCAGTAAGGAGACTGCTATGCAAGGAGATGGGCACATTAAAGAGTGGAGGAGGGGCGGGGAGCATTAAAAAAAAAAAAAAAAAAAAAGAAAGCAATCATCCATATCCAATTTTTGTTGATCCTTCCAGTCTCTTGCCAAAAAGGCCCCACTTCTACTGTATTCCCCCCAAAGATTATGGAAACAGTTCCTGTAAAACTGCCACCAAATATTAAAACTCTATTTAAAAAACAAACAAAATGAAACAAACAAAAAAAAAAAGACACATTGGCATACAGTACAATGGTATGCTAAATGATGCAATAATAGCAATGAAAATAATATTCTTTAATATTCCACAGTTACATACTCAACGTTTTTGTTAGTTTTCAAATTTAGGTAGCTATCTGCAGCTCCAAATAATTAATAATTTTAAATAATACTTTATTTCTGCTTTTTATGTATCATGTGATGAAATTTTATACTCTTCCTCTCCATAAAAATAAACATTTCTGTTCTGAGTGTTTAGAAAGTCCATAATCCATGTATTCAAGGCAGCACACTCTCCAAGCTGTACGGTTGTACGGTAGTCATCACATCTGTGCATGGTTCCATTAGCTGCATGTACAGGGCTTTGGATTAAAAAAGAAAAAAAAAAACCTTCATTAAGGAAGTGAGAAAGCTAAACAGGACAGAAGATGTGTTTAGTAGCTTTCTCCCACATATGCGCAGAGGATTCTTGGAGTTCAAAAATGTCAGTATCAGGCACAAAAGGAAATACTGCCTCTTCCTTTTGCTACTTCTGCCTCTCTACATTAAATCGGGCAAGGTACACATTTCTTTCAAAGATATGAAAACAGGACTCAGAGGACAAAACTGTAATATACAGTACATGCAGATTGTATCCCACTTCTTTTCTATTCAAGACAAAAATGGAAAAAAAGGCTGTAAGTCACTGGCAGCATAAGACCCCGTCTGTCTCATGCATTTTATCAAAGAGTAAAGCCAACTGGGAAAGGCTGACAAAAACCTTAGGAGCAGAACTCTCTCAGTGGAACTTGTTACATTTCCTCCAGTGGTGACTGAAATGTGTCCACCTGCTTAAAAGGCACGGCCCTCACTTGTCAGTATGGTTAGGACAGCAAAGGAAGGATTTCTCTCCTTGCTGCCCTTAACCTGTCCAGACAAGTCTGAGGTGCTAAATATACTGAGCATGAGCAATCTATGGACAGCAGAACTGGAAAAAAAATGCTCACTTCAGCTCATTACGACACATCTCACTTGCAGATAACCCTGTGTCGCAGATTCTTTCTGTAGAAATACTGAGTACATTTTGAGTCACAGTTTAAGTTACTTGTCTTCGGATGCTATGATAAAACGGAATTTAAGAAAAGATGGGAACAATGGGCATTATCTTTTACGCTTGTTCATATTTTAATGCCAATATAAGAATTCAACCGAGAGCTGAAAGATCTTCACTGTGATTTTCTTTCCTGTAATGTGCTGGCTGTTATAAAGTATAAATGAGAAAAAGGTGAATCTGATAATGTACAATGGTTCCAGCAGGCAATGCAACAAGACAATTGGGTAAAACCAAAAACAAGGCACAGAATTGTCTGCAAATGATTTAACTAAACTAAATCCAAGCTTCTCTTGGCAAGTTACTGAGGTGTCAAACAGCGGAGCTTACCTATCAAAGGAAAAAAAAAACTCAATACCCCCTCCGTAAATTCAAATCTATCCAGCAACTTTTCCCCTGCATTTCCCTTCCCACCCCTCCAAAAACGAAAGTAAATCCAGTTCCACATTCCATTTTAAAATCCTTTGTCGTAGTGTAAACTGGGGCTAGTAAACATTCCACAGTTAGACACCTCATGGAAACCAAGACCAGTTTTAGATAAAATACTCCTTTTTCTCTTCGGAATTGTTCTGTCCACCCTCTGCATTGATGATGGCTGTATCTGCATCTGCTGCATCATCTGCTCCTTTTGCTTCATGAGTAAAATAAGTACCTAAGGGATAGAGAAAAGAAAAAAATCTTACTTGTAAGTACACATTTTCTTTCTTACCTCCAAATTTTCTGATAGTCATTTAATAAGGCTCAGGAAGGAAAATACCCCTGCAGTTCCATATCCAAAACATTCATTATTACCTGTTGCACATGAACTGAGCCAGATCATGGTCAAATGGGGCCTTAATCACGGTAATGGATCGCACTACCCCCACACACAGCATGAGCAGCAGTAAACGTCTCTTACCTTGAAGCTCACAACTCCTTGAAAATGCACTGAAACTCACAGTTCCTTGAAAATGCATTGAGATAGTCATACCTCCCAACTTTCAAGATTTCTGCAGACTTGGCCTGATTTTTGCCTCATAATTCTGGTCTGCTCCTCTTAAAATTTGTGTTTTTCAGGCAAACTACAGAGGATTGAAGTCACTAAATAATGACATACATTTAAGTTTCAGACTTCATATCCTTCACAAAATGCAAGCTAACACAGCATGTTATTTTAACATAAGTTTGTAACAGCAATATTTAAAATCTATCCCTATTTTGGATCTTCACCCCCCCCCCATTATTTAAGGCTTTGTGCAGGCATCGTGTGTTAGGAAGTTGAGAGGTTATGGGTGGTGTACAACAGTGGTTCCCAAACTTTTATGGGCAGAGATCCCACTTATGAAAATGGTAATTGTTCACGATCCACTACTGGTGTCAGCGTATGCGCATGTGAAGCATGCATTATCCTTCTTAAAGGAGAAGACGCTGCCACCACAAAGTGTTTTTTCAGGATTTAAAGGGGCCATGTAAATTATTCTCATACTTATTAACAGGTCCAGATCATAGTCAAATGAAGCCCTAGGGTAGGGTAATAGATTGGAACTCTCACGGAGTAGCCCTCTTCCAGCCATATCAGTGTTCCATTACTTGGCTATTTCTCCCCAGTTACCATGAACACTGTTCAAACCTATCCGTGTGCATACTGTTTCCTTATTTACTTCTACAGTGATTACAGATATTCAAATAAAATGCACAAACACTGATAACCATTTACTAAGCAAACAATACAGTCTCACAATGAAAGCAGACTGAAACTCACATTCAATGAAACAGAATTAAAACCCACATTCAAATAAAACGCATCTGGCCAGTGGAGAATTAAGTTTATCTCTGGGCTATTTTCAAACTATAGGCTCCTTGCAAACATTTTTTAGGGCAATGCATACAAGTATGTGTTCTTTGATTCACCTTCTTTACTGTATTAAATTATATTCCTTCTATAATACATCAACACTTGTTACAGTGTGTTTTAAATTTGTAGCGTTGAACATTTTTCCAGTAAGCAATGAAACAAAATGTATGACTCAATAATGACAAAAATGCCCATTTAAGAACATTTTAACCATAAAAGGCCACTCAGACTTCTGTCATTACAATCCACCAGCATCAGACAATGAGCACAATCTGCAGAAGTAGAATTCATCCGAATAATTCTACATTAAAGAGATTTGTAACTAATGAAGAGGCTGCTACCGGCACACAACTTTACATTTCAGTTTTTCATCAACAAATTCAGTGCCTGCTGCCCTTGCAGAATTAACTGCCTATGTTACATTAAAGAAAAATTGGAATGCTGGTAATACTGCAATAGAGGATGACTGAGAGACTGACAAGTTCATAGTTACTAGGCATCTTATACAAAGGAGGGCACACTAAGGAATGCAGAACCCCTATCCCCCTTAAAATGCAACAAATGATCGTTAACTAGGGCATTGCATACCATGCCTCCATACCTCAAAAGCTCTTAGAACAAGAAATCTGGACAAAGCTCAAAATAATGGGAGCGGGGGTGGGGGGGCGACAAAGGCCTCAAAATAGGGGCAGATTATAAATATTGCTTTTATAGACTTAGAAAATTGCTAGAACAGCAGCATGTGTCTTAACATGCATTTTCTGAAGGAAATGAAGTCTGAAACTCAAATGTATGACATCATTTAGTTATTTCAATACTCAGTTATTTGCCAGAAAACCACACATTTTATGAGGAATAGGCCAAAAATATGAGGCAAAAATCTGGACAGTTGAGAGGTATGCATACCTCTCAATCTCTTAGTGCAAAAAATCTGGACACAGCCTAAAATAATGTGGATATAATAACCCAAAAAAAAGGAACAGATTTTAAATATTGCTCTTTTTAACCTGGAAAGCTGCTAGAACAACAGGATTTGTGTTAACATGCATTTTCTGAAGGATTTGTTTGTGTCTTTCGGCTTTTCCCGGTTAGGGATCACCACAGCGGAATTCCAGTCCGCTAATGATTGGTAGTGGATTTTTACATACCGGGGTACCAGCCCTGATGCACAACCTTCAACGAAGGCATGCCCCATTCATGTATGCCTCCACACAGAAGACGCTCTAGCTGAGAATCGAACGGGACAACGTCTAGCTATGAGGAGACAACACTACCGCAGCACCACCACCTGAAGGATATGAAGTCAAATTTATATCTATATCTATCTATATATATATATATATATATATATATATATATATATATATATATATATATATATATATATATATCTATATATCTATATATATATATATATGTCATTATTTAATGACTTCAGTCCTCTGTGATTTGTCACAAAACCATACATTTTACGAGAAACAGACCAAAACTATGACGCTAAATCTGGACAATTCAGAGGCATGTTAAACACGCACACACCTACCTTTACTTTCTCTTTGCTCTCTCTGCGCTCTCACACACATGCACACACACCTTCTCTCTCATGCACACACATCTCCTCTCTCATGCACACACATGCACACACACCTTCGCTCTCAGACACACATGCAACACGCACCTTCTCTCACAGAAATACACACACTCTCTCATACAGACAGAATGGCTAGTTTAAATTACACACACACACTTTCTCTTCCACACAGAAACAAACTGAACTGCACATTGAAATTATATATATATATATAAATATATATACACACACATATATATATATATATATATATATATATATATATATATATATATATATATATATATATGTATATATATATATATACATACATACACACACACACACACACACACATATGATTTACCTGCTATATAAATGGAATGCTAGTTTACATTCTGTGTACGAGTGCAGAATGGGTTTACATCTGCGTTGGTGTGCGTGCGAGCAACACATGTGTGGTCCCTAAAGGAGAAGATGCCATCACTGTGGTGTTTAGTAGTATTTTTTTTGTTTGTTTTTTTATGTTGAAGTTTCTGAACAGACTAGACCCACCGAAAATCAGCTTGTGACCCATACTTTGGGAACCTCTGGTGTAGGTGTTTCAGGCACCTGTCTCCTGTAACCGAGGCACAAGGTTTGAGCTTGGGTAAATTAATAAACCTGCTATTCCTAACTAGGGCATAACAAACACACACATACTGTGTGGGAAGAAACAGCAACACAAGAAGCACCTTATCAATACATTTGTCACTTCACAGGCAGAGCAGCAGGAATGTTGTGAATTTAAATTCTGACTGTGGATGTAGAAAAGTAGAAGCAACAGGTATGCATACATTGATGTGCGCAAGGAGGGATGCAAATCCATGACATACATGGTTTTCTTAAAGAATATCTCCATTAAAGAATGTATGGAATTTTCTTTTAATTAAAAGTAAATGTAGCAGCCCCCTTGCCAGCAGGCCTCTCCCAGCCAGTAGGCAACTGCCTAGGTCACCTTGTGCTGGATCCGGCTCTATACATGATCACCCTGAGACAGAGAATGGTGTAATCTTACCAATGAAATATACAACTCTCTCAAGTTCTTTGCTCAAGAATTTGGTATAAAGCTAAAAATAATGGGGGATCAAAGACCCAAAATCAGGGATATTTATTTAAATATTACTCGAATTCACTTACAAAATGAAAAGAACAGGCTTTGCATTAACATGCTCTTTCTGAACAGTAAGTAGTATGAAACTCTTAATGGCTTTCATTCATGCCTGACTGCAACCCTTAGTGATTTACCAGAAACAAACCTCTTACATGGGGAAGGGCAAAGTGAGGGAAATTCAACAAAACAGGAGCAGCTGAGTAGTAGTAGTTAAATCCAGGAAAATGTACGAGGTTACCCCAGCAAAATGAGACCAGTAGAGTAGAACTTTTCCCTCTGCCTCATAGCACAATTTAACTTTGCATCATCTCAGTACACTATTATGTCAACATAACTGCAAATGCTTCTTTCCTGTACCTGCATTAGGTAGAAATGTAAACCTAGTTTGGTGACTTAACAGCCAGTGGCTTCCTCCTCTGGAGTGAGATAGGCAGCATTCGGTCATTTCCTTTTCACTGAAGCTACCCTCAATCCCCCCCCAATAATCTAGAATTGCTCCAAAATCTAGATCAGAAAGGGTGTAGAGCTCATCACAATGCCAAGGGTTGGCATACAAGATTAGTGTCTAGCAGTTTATACATATCATTTAGAGTAAAACTTTAAATTTTCTCAGGTGACCAACAAAGACGACTGTGCTGCTGACACACACGAATAAAGCTCTGCGCAGGGCCCAAGTGTCTCAGATATGATTAGCAGCTTGGACACCCAACAGCCAAAACAGGGAGAATGGGAGTGCCAATCCTCAGGGAACAGATGATGGTTACAGCTGGCTTATGTAGTTGCTCTATTGTCAAATCATCTAATGAAGGTTGGAGGTGTGTTAGGATGTGGGGAGAGAGGTAGAGGTGTGTGCGCGTGTGCGCACACACACTCAGAAAGGACAATGGTGACAATAGCCCTTTACTCATTTGCTGAAGCATTCATACATGGACTTCAGTGCTCACAACCCCACCAGAGATGGGGTTAGGCCAGTCATAATTAAAAAATGCAAAGACAAAAGCCCTGCAAGGATGCAGATGAGGGCATAAACACAACCAAAGTCTACCTGCATGAAGGCCCACAGATGGTTCTCATCTATGTATATTTGTGGATTAACTACCACTAGGGAACGGATGGGTGTCTTGTAGGCCTGAAGGAGAAAAAGTATTGTTTAAAAAAAAAAAAAAAAAATATTTGATATACATGGAAGGTGCTACTTTTGTCAACATCTGTTTAGTTGAGAAAATTTGGCCGGCAATAGTAGAGATTGGCAGATTCTTGGGGTTGGGGAATTTGCCCATTCCCTGAGGATTGTGCGATCTTGGACTTGGAATATAAATTTAGTGGAGGGGCAGTCCCCCACATGTGAAGTGCATGGGAGGCTTATCTCCTTGCAAAAAAATAGGTTCTATCTAGTTTTGTTTTAAGTTTTTTGCATGTGCAAATATG